>NC_091574.1:21960646-21980646 GCF_042767895.1 Penaeus vannamei
ACGTCGACCTGGAATGGACTCCGCCCAGTAACGACGGCGGCGCTCCCATTACCGGATACATCATCCAGAAGAAGGAGCGCGGATCGCCTTACTGGCAGACGGCAGCGCGCCTGAGTGGACCCGAGACCAAGGGCACCGTGCCCAACCTGACGGAGGGACAGGAATACGAATTCCGTGTCATCGCCGTCAACAAGGTCGGCAACTCTGAGCCCTCTGAGCCTTCAGACTCCGTCATCTGCAAGCCTAGGCATCGTAAGTCCTTTGAAATTGCTCCATAAATACAACATACTAATGTTGATTCCATTTTGCTAAAAAAAAAAAAAAAAAAAAAAAAAAAAAATGGCGTTTTTGCACTGCATAAAGGGTATCCATAATTCTTTTCTGACCGCAATATCTCCCCCCAGTGGCGCCCAAGATCCTCGGCCCGCTCTACGACGTGCGCATCAAGGCCGGCCAGGTCCTCCACATCGACGTGGACTACATCGGCGAGCCCTCGCCCGACGTCTTCTGGTTCAATGATGACAGGGAAATCAACTCCGATATCAGGACGACCATCACCGCCATCAACAACCACAGCGTCCTGCACTCCGTCAACACCGTCCGAGCGGACTCCGGCGAGTACCGCATCCGCGTCAAGAACGAGAGCGGCCAGGACGAAGCCACCATCAATGTGGTCGTCATGGACACGCCAGGACCTCCCGAAGGACCCCTGGTGTATGAGGAAGTCCAGGCCAACAGCGTCGTCATGTCATGGAAGCCTCCTCTTGACAATGGTGGAAGCCCTATCACGTGAGTGTTTGGGGAGAGTAAGGGAGGCAGAGAATGAGTAAGCAATAAGAAAGAGAAAGGGAGATTATAAAAGACAGATAGACCGATAGACATACAGATAGACATACAAATAGAGAAAGACACAGATAGTCAGACAGATAGACAGATAGTGACAAAGATAGAGTGACAGACAGAGAAAGACAGACATACAAGTAGGAATTGAGAGAGACAGATGAGGAGGTTGAGAGTAAGAGAGGCGGACAGAGACTTAGTGTGCATGTGTGTGCGTGTGTATAATCTTAAAGACAGTGATTATGAGAATGTTGTTTATACCTTATGTTTTTCCCTCTGTGTACCACGTAATCTCATCCACAATTCTCGTCACAGTGGCTATGTGATCGAGAAGCGCGACCTCGACCACGGCGGCGGATGGGTCCCTGCCGTGAGCTGGGTTGACCCCAAGAACACCCACGCCACCGTGCCGCGCCTCCTGGAGGGCACCACCTACGAGTTCCGTGTCATGGCGGAGAACATGCAGGGCCGCGGCGAACCTCTGACAAGCGACAAGCCTGTCACTGCCAAGGCTTCTGCTGGTGAGACTCATTTCCGCGCCAAATTTATTCTGCGCTTGCTTACCTGTTGCAAACATGATGATATTATAAATTCTGCCTTGAATCGGATGAGGGTCTGGATCAACCAGCTGAAAAATCCCTCCACATTAGTGCTTAGTTCGCCTCCGTGCACCCCTGACCCTTTCTTCCTCCTTGCCATCCCGCAGACGTTCCCGGCCGTCCCGGACGCCCCAACTGCGTGGACTCCGACAAGGACTTCATCAAGATCAACTGGACTCCTCCGCGCTCCACCGGCGGCTCCCCCATCACCGGCTACGACGTCGAGCGCTGCAGCATCCACGCCGGCCGCTGGAAGAAGGTCAGCCGCGACAACGTGCGCGGGACGGAGTTCCTCGACGAGACGGTCAACGAGGGCGAGCAGTACCAGTACCGCGTCATCGCCAACAACAAGATGGGAGCGTCCATGCCCTCCGAGCCCTCGCACCCCATCGCCGCCAAGCCCATGCGCGGTACGTGGCTCTTCGTCAGGGCGGGCATTTGTTTATCTCTGATATACCTGCTGATCTTTGTTTAGCTGGCTGTATTGTAGAAGTTTCTGTTTATGAGATGTCTATTTATGTAGGTATGAATATAGATACACGTCTTTATGAATACACATCCATTTCCGTGTGTTTATTTACTTGTGCGCCTTTGTGATGAGCACGACAACGCCCCCATCCCGTTCACTGTCTGACTGCCCCTCCGTCTCCCCCACAGAGGCGCCCAAGCTGTACCTGGACGGCCTGCTGGGCAAGAAGCTCAAGGTGCGCGCCGGCGAGCCCATCGACATCAAGATCCCGATGTCAGGCGCCCCGCAGCCCTCGTGCGAATGGGCCAAGAACAAGAAGAAGATCGAGCCCAGCAAGAGGACCACGGTGAGTGAGGGGCGAAGGGGAGGACAGGGGAAGAGGTTAAAGCAGAGAAAAGGCGGGAGGACAGGGGAAGAGGTTAAAGCAGAGAAAAAGCGGGATGATAGGAGCGATAGATTAAGAAACGTGTGATTTAGAAAGTATGAACAAAATACAGGTTATATTGACCAAAACAGAATATCATCAATAATATATTTCGATTCCATGAATCAAAACCGGGATAAAGAGAGCTAACGCTTTTCCTCCTCCGCCAGCTGGAGACCACGAACGACTACTGCCGTCTGTTCGTGGACAAGTCCCGACGCGAGGACTCCGGCCCCTACACCATCACGGCCGAAAACGCCTACGGCAAGGACTCGGCCGACATCGAGGTGAGTGCCCGCCGCCCGAACACTTTGATGGCGAATTAGTATACTTAGTATATCAATGAGTATATTGATGGGATCTTTTTCCCTTTTTATTCTGCAATGTGCTTGTGGATATTGTGAATCAAGGAAAGAACTGTTTCGAGGCCGAGGTCCGCGTTGTGACCCTAACATGCACTGCGAAATTTCCCCCCGCAGGTCATCGTCGTGGACAAGCCCAGTCCTCCCATCGGGCCCCTCACGCCCACGGAGATCACCGCCCACACCGTGTCCCTCACCTGGAAGCCCCCGCAGGATAACGGCGGCTCCGAGGTCACCGGATACGTCATTGAGAAGACCGAAGCCAACTACAACATGTGGAAGGTTGTGCCCGGGTACTGCCCCAAGTGCAACTTCACGGTCAAGGTGAGTGCCCTCGGAATGGGTCTGAATACACGCACACATGCACACGCGCGCACGCACACGCACACGCACACAGACATATATATGTGTGTGTGTGTATTTCGTTAAGTTAGGGCAGGTTAAATACAGCTGTCGTTTTCCATTTATTCAGATTAAATGTGACAAGTTTCAACTTGCAAAAAAATAGAGAAAAAAATGCTACATGATAACCTCCAAAATATATAAAAATACGAAAATAATAATTACAAACATCCTATCATTCAATATACATTCAATACAATGAAATCGATTTGCATACCTTTGTAAAGATCCATAAGAGCAGTTTGGATGCAACCAAATCTTCAAAAGAAAATCAGAAATTCCAAAAATCCCCGCCAACACAACACGATGCACCAACGTGACAAATTTCCGCAGGACTGACTAAATCACAGCTGCGTATCCGATTACTATGTCTTCCATACAAATGATCAAGCCTTATATACACGTTCACTGATATTAATTACAGAAAATGTTACAACTCAAAATTTAAAGAAAATAAATTCACCCAAAATTTCTTAATTAAGGCTTATTGCTGAAGAACACGACAAAAAATGTAAGCAATGCAAATCGTAAATATCATAGCCATAACACCAAGTGGCCGTCATATATTCCCCCACGAAATACAGGAATTATAATATATACAACATTACACATTTCAGAATTATTTACAAATACAAAATACATTAATTTGTTACACCATATACATGATCACAAAAGTATACCATTCAAATACATTAGCAATACAATATGTATGTACATATATATATATATATATATATATATATATATATATATATATATATATATATATATATATATATATATATATATATATATATATATGTATATATATATGTATATATATATATATATATATATATATATATATATGTATATATATATGTATATATATATATATATATATATATATATATATATATATATATATATATATGTATGTATGTATATATGTATATGGATATCCATGCATACATAAGCACACACACCGCGTGTATGCGGGCATTCCTGTTTTCTTTTTTCTCTCTGTGATTGTGTATCTGCAAATGATAGATTTTTTTCCAACTGTCACGACCAAATGAGCAACCCCCCCCTCCCCCCAGGGCCTGGAGGAGGGCAAGAAGTACCGGTTCCGAGTTCGCGCCGAGAACATGTACGGCGTGTCGGAGCCTCTGGAGGGCAAGCCGGTGGAGGCCAAGAACCCCTTCGACCCTCCGGACGCGCCCGAGCGCCCCGACATCCTCGGCTACAGCCCGTCCACCTGCACCCTCGAGTGGAAGCCGCCCGCGGACAACGGTGGGCGTCCCGTTACCGGCTACATCATCGAGAAGCGCGAGCGCGGTGGCGAATGGATAAGGGTGAGTCGTGTGGATTCTTGGTCTGAACTCGGGAAGGAAGCCCTTGCGTTTGCGCTTTCCGCCCGCAAAAGCCGTCCCTGTGTTTTCATAAAGTACTGGCAAATTGAACCAGCAAATCCTAACTCAGTCGCTCTCGCCGCCAGGTGAACCACTACCCGACGCCCAACACGGAGTACACCGTGCAGGGCCTGACGGAGGGAAGCCGCTACGACTTCCGCATCATCGCCGTCAACGAGGCCGGCCCCGGCAAGCCCAGCAAGCCTTCCAACTCCATCGTTGCGAAGGTTCAGAAGTGTAAGTCCTCCTTCTTTGCTGTTTTTTTTTTTTCTTTCTTTCTTTCGTTGACAGTCGTTACGTATGCATTTGGTTGACATATGTTAGATATGCATAGACTCTACCGTCGTGTTGCTCGTCCCCAGACCTCCCCGGGCCGCCCGACGCGCCCAAACCGGACCGCATCGGCCGCAACTGCGTGACCCTGTCGTGGCGTCCGCCCAGCCAGGACGGCGGCTCCAAGATCAGGGGCTACCTGCTCGAGTACAAGAAGAAGGACGAGGAGGAATGGACTCAGGACAACAACCTGCCTCACCCCGACACCAACTACACTGTGCTCAACTTGACGGAGCTGCAGGAGTACGTGTTCCGCGTGATCGCCGTCAACGACGTGGGTAACTCGGCCCCGTCGCGCCCGTCCGCGCCCATCAAGATCGAGGAACAGGCCAACAAGCCTCGCATCGACCTCAGCGGCATCCGCGACATCACGGTGCGCGCCGGCGAGGACTTCTCCATCCACGTGCCGTATACCGGCTTCCCGAAGCCGACGTCCATCTGGTACCACGACGACGAGGAGATGAGCATCGAGGGTGACACGCGCATCCACGAGAAGCTCACCGACGACTACTGCGCCATGATCGTCACCAACTCGAAGCGCACGGACAGCGGGCCGTACAAGCTGCGCCTCCAGAACCCGTCCGGATTCGACTCCGTGAACGTGAACGTGCGCGTCCTGGACCGGCCAGCGCCGCCCGAGAACCTCCGCGCCGACGAGTTCAACGGCGACGCCCTCACCCTCTTCTGGAACCCTCCCAAGGACAACGGCGGAGGAGAGATCACCAACTATGTGGTGGAGAAGCGCGAGGGCCGCGGCAACTGGGTCAAGGTCAGCAGCTACGTGACTGCGCCCTTCCTCCGCATCCGCAACCTCACGGTCAACCAGGACTACGAGTTCCGCGTCATGGCCGAGAACCAGTACGGCACCTCCGACCCCTGCACCTCGCCCACGCCCATCAAGGCCAGGCATCCATTCGGTAAGACGCGCCTCCAACGCAGACCAATATTGCTGTCGTCTGATCGCAAAACAACGCACAGACGTGTCCCTGCAATCTCACCCATCACGCCTTCCTTTTCCAGATCCCCCGGGCGCCCCAGGAGCTCCCCGCGGCCTCGAGTCCACCGAAGACTCGATCACCATCAGCTGGATCAAGCCTCGCCACGACGGCGGCGCCTACATCCAGGGCTACAACGTGGAGAAGCGCGTCGTGGGCGAGAGCATCTGGAGCAAGGCCAACCACGCCCTCATCAAGGACACCACGTACCGCGTGATCAACCTCGTCGAGCACCAGGAGTACGAGTTCCGCGCCGCCGCCGTCAACGCCGCCGGCCAAGGCCCCTGGAGCGACCCCAGCGAGAACATCAAGTGCATCAGCTTCCGTAAGTTCGTTGCGCCTCCCGCCCATATATAAACAGATATATATATATATGTGTGTGTGTGTGTGTGTGTGTGTGTATGTGTGTGTATATATATATATATATATATATATATATATATATATATATATATATATATATATATATATATATATATATATATATATATATATATATATATATATATATATATATATATATATATATATATATATATATATATATATATATATATATATATATATATATATATATATATATATATATATATATATATATATATATATATTCATATTTATATATATAATATATGTATGTTTGTGTGTATGTGTATCTAGAGATAAATAAATATATAAACAGATTGATAGATAAATGGATATGATATATATATATATATATATATATATATATATATATATATATATATATATATATATACATACATTCGCGCGTGAGTGTGTGTGTGTGTGTGTGTGTATATGTGTGTGTGTGTGTGTGTGTATATATGTGTGTGTGGGTGTGTGTATGTATGTATATATGTATATATATAGATAAATAAATATACAGAGAGAGGGGGGGGGAGACAGAGAGAGAGAGAGAGGGAAAGAGAGAAAGAGGGGGGGAGTACATCAATTTTGTGTCTCCTGGTCGACTGGGTGTTGCGAAAACCTAGCTTGCAACGCAGTTCAAACGACCACACTTTATGAATACCCAAGACTCTGCGCCTTACGTGGCTTGTCTCCCCTTCCAGGTGCTCCTAAGATCACCTCTGACCTCAGCATCCGTGACATGACCGTCATTGCCGGCGAGGAGTTCACGATCACCGTGCCGTTCATCGCCTCGCCGCAGCCGAAGGTGCAGTGGTGGATCGGCCCCAACGAGGTCATTCCCGACGAGCGGATCCAATTCCAGATGGACACAGGTTCCTCGTCCACCATCTTCGTGAACAAGAGTGCCAAGCGCAGTGACATCGGCAAGTACACTGTGAAGCTGACCAACACCGAGGGCGCTGACTCCGGATCCTGCAAGGTCAACGTGGTGGACAGGCCGTCGCCTCCTCAGGGTCCTCTCGAGGTCTCGGACATCACGCCGGACACCTGCTCCCTGGCCTGGCGTCCTCCCATGGACGACGGCGGCTCGCCCGTCACCAATTACCAGGTGGAGCGCCTCGACATGCACACGGGCATTTGGGTCAAGGTCTCGGCCTTCGTCCGCAACTGCCATTACGACGTGATGGGACTGGAGCCGAACAGGCAGTACATGTTCCGCATCCGCGCGGAGAACCAGTACGGCCTCTCCGATCCCCTGGAGACCACGGACCCCATCACGGCCAAGTTCCCCTTCACTGTCCCGGATCCTCCTGGCCGCCCCAACATTCTGGATCACGATGTCAACTCTGCCGTGCTGACCTGGGATCGCCCGACCTCCGACGGCGGCGCCAAGATCCAGGGCTACAAGGTGGAGTACCGCGATGTCACGGACACCAACTGGTCCGCAGCCAACGACTTCCTGGTTAAGGAGAACACTTACACTGTGCACTCTCTCCTGGTCAACCACGAGTACGAGTTCCGCGTGAAGGCCATGAATGCCGCAGGGTACAGCAAGTACTCGCCGCCAAGCAAGAAGATCAAGATGAAGGGCAAGTACTCCGTCCCATCGCCACCAGGCACTCCTGTGGTCACCAAGATCGGCAAGAACTACGTGGATCTCACCTGGACCGTGCCGGAGAGCGACGGAGGATCGCGCATCACTGGCTACATGATCGAGAAGCGCGAGGTCGGCAGCATCTGGATGAAGTGCAACGACTACAATGTGGTCGACACTCAGTACACCGTCACCAACCTCACCGAAGGCAGCGACGTCGAATTCCGCGTCTACGCCATCAACGCTGCAGGCAAGTCCGACCCGTCCCAGAGCGGCCCGCCCGTCAAGATCCGCGAGGCAGCTCCCGGAGAGAAGCCGTTCTTCATCAAGAACCTGCACAACACCGCCGTCGCCTTGCACAAGTCTATCACCCTGGAGTGCGAGGCCGAGGGCAAGCCGACGCCAAAGGCCCGCTGGCTGAGGAACGGACGCGAGGTCACCCTCGGAGGCCGCATCAGCGCCGAGGACAAGGACGGCAAGTTCAGGCTCATCATCTCCGACATGTGGGAGGTTGACGAGGGCGACTACGCCTGTGTGGCCGCCAACGACGCCGGCCAAGCCACCACCATCGCCCACGTCAAGATCGGCAACCCGCCGCGCATCACGCAGATGCACGACTCGCTGTACCTGCCTGAGGGAGACAACACCAAGATCAAGATCTACTTCAGCGGAGATCTGCCTCTGGATGTCAGTCTCAGCCACAACGGCGAGCCCGTGCAGGAGTCGCAGCGCCTCAAGTTCACTGTCTTTGATGAGTTTATCATCATCTTCATCAGGGAAGTGGTCAAGGAGGACGCAGGTCAGTACACACTCACAGTCAAGAATGACTCTGGTATTGTTCAGGGCAACTTCACTGTGTACATCACTGGCGTGCCTGGCGCTCCATCTGCTCCTCTGGACGTCACTGACATCAGCCGCCACATGTGCAGCCTGTCATGGCGCCCACCGGTCTACGACGGCGGCCTGCCCATCACGCACTACGTGGTTGAGCGCAAGGACATCACGTACAACAACTGGATCACGATCAACTCCTTCTGCAGAGAGTGCGCCTTCACCGTGCAGGGTCTCACTGAGGGCCAGGAGTACCTGTTCCGCGTCATGGCCGTCAACGAGAACGGCATGGGCCCGCCCCTGACGGGTGTCAATCCCATCAAGGCCAAGGCGCCCTACGACCCGCCCTCGCCTCCCGGCACGCCCAACGTCACGGAGGTGGGCGGCGACTTCGTGCACCTGGAATGGGACAAGCCCGAGCACGACGGCGGCTCCCGCATCAAGGGCTACTGGATCGAGAAGCGCGAGGTCGGCTCCAACATCTGGACGATGGTCAACCAGTACATCTGCCCCGCCACGCAGGTCAACGTGTCCAACCTCATTGAGGACAGGCAGTACGAGTTCCGCGTCTTCGCCGAGAACGAGGCCGGCATGTCCGAGCCCTCCGTGTGTTCCACCTCCGTCAGGATCAAGGATCCCAACGCGGCCACTCCGCCCGTCATCGTTACTCCTCTGCGTTCTGTCATGGCTCTGCAGCACAGGAGCGCCACGCTCACCTGCCAGATCCAGGGTAAGCCCAAGCCGACCATCTCGTGGTTCAAGGGCATGCGAGAGCTGTGCAACAGCGCTAAGTATGCCATGACCCGCGACGGCGACAGCTACTCCCTGACCGTGCACGACGTGTACGGCGAGGACGAGGACGAGTACATGTGCCGCGCCCAGAACGTCGGTGGCATCAGGAGCACCAAGGCTGAAGTCACCATCAAACGTAAGTCAGCTTGCTGTGTATCAGCCCATTATCCATTGTTGCTAGGAATGTTTGACATGCGTATGGTAGTCTCATGATAATAATCCCAAACGGTCTTTAAAGCCTGCTCCCAGTCGGACCTAACCGGCCTTTCTCCCCCGCAGTGGCGCCCAAGATCAACGTGCCGCCCAGGTTCCGCGACACCGCCTTCTTCGACAAGGGCGAGAACGCCGTCATCAAGATTCCGTTCATCGGCAACCCGCGCCCGAGGATCATGTGGCAGCGCGAGGGCGAGACCATCGAGTCGGGCGGCCACTACGCCGTCGAGACGCAGCAGCGCCACGCCATCCTCACCATGCGCGACGTCAACCACCTGGACACCGGCAGCTACCGCCTCACCGCCGAGAACGAGCTCGGATCCGACTCCGTCATCATCAAGATCCAGATCTCCGGTGCGTCCCTGGCGTGGAAGGGCTTAGCTCACACGCGCTCGAACACACACAAAATACTCACACACACACACGCACACATACAAAAACACACATGCAGACACACACACGCACACACACACACACACACACACACACACACACACACACACACACACACACACACACACACACACACACACACACACACACACACACACACACACAACGCACTCATGCATATACACACATTTGCATACATATATAAATGTGTATATGTACCTATATTTACGTGTATATATGTATATTAGTTGTCTGTTGATTAGTTGTTAACCCGGCCATGCCTCCCTCGCCAGACCGCCCCGACCCGCCGCGCATGCCCAAGGTGGAGAGCGTGCTGGGCACCGAGTGCGTGATCAGCTGGCAGATCCCCCTGTGGGACGGCGGCGCCAACATCAACAACTACATCATCGAGAAGCGCGAGCTGCCCATGGAGTCGTGGATCAAGTGCACCAACACGCGCCTCACCACGGCGCAGGTCAAGGGCCTGAGCCCCGGCCACAAGTACCAGTTCCGCATCTACGCCGAGAACGTGTACGGCCGCTCCGACCCGTCCGCCGTCACCAGCATCGTGGAGACGCCCGCGCCCGTGTCCAAGAAGCCCAAGAAGAAGCAGTACGAGCTCGACGAGACCGGCAAGAAGATCCGCGGCAGGAAGGAGGTCGTCGACGACTACGACAAGTTCGTGTTCGACGTGTACTCCAAGTACATCCCTCAGCCCGTGGACATCAAGCACGACTCCGTCTACGAGTACTACGACATCCTGGAGGAGATCGGCACCGGCGCGTTCGGCGTGGTCCACAGGTGCCGCGAGCGCAAGACAGGAAACATCTTCGCCGCCAAGTTCATCCCCGTCGCCTCGGCCATGGAGAAGGAGCTCATCCGAAAGGAGATCGACATCATGAACCACCTCCACCACCACAAGCTCATCAACCTCCACGACGCTTTCGAGGACGATGACGAGATGGTCCTCATCTTCGAGTTGTGAGTAGCGGGTCTGCGGGGGGCAGCCCGGGGCGAGTGAACTCTGTGATTTATAAATTTGTGAATTTATTCATTCTCTCTCTCTCTCTCTCTCTCTCTCTCTCTCTCTCTCTCTCTCTCTCTCTCTCTCTCTCTCTCTCTCTCTCTCTCTCTCTCTCTCTCCACCCCCGCCGTCATCCTCCTCCTCTAACCGTGCCCTCGTTTCCCGCAGCCTGTCCGGAGGCGAGCTGTTCGAGCGCATCACCGCCGAGGGCTACGTCATGTCCGAGGCCGAGGTCATCAACTACATGCGCCAGATCTGCGAGGGCGTCAAGCACATGCACGAGAAGAACATCATCCATCTTGGTGAGTGAAGGTCATTCGGGCTAATCCGTGTCGGCCGGGGTCAGACCAGGTCACAGGTTGGAGAGGGCGGTACCCATGGTTCTCTTAATGAAGGATGGAGCTGCGCGTAGTTTTATGATGGTGCTATTAGCTGTCCGTGGGAACTTCTGTGATGTACACATGAGACTTGTGGCTTCCCTGCTGCACATCCCACGCCCGTGCTGCAGACTAGGAGGCTGTTGCATCACGGAGTTTTCTAAGCTATATTCCATGTCTCTTTTCCTTTCGCTGTCTAGCCTGAAAAAAGTAAACAACTTCAGAATCTCAAAAGTCTTATGTAGTACCGACATTTCTCTTATTGTAGAGGTTAAGATATGCTCAAAAGTATTATTTTCTCTATAAGAAATATGTATATCGCCACAGACTATAAATACTATGATTCATGCAACGATAAACGCCAGTAGTATTTGATACTACAGAAGTGGAGTTGAGTGCCATAACAGCATCTATGAGGCTTCGAGCTTGCGAGACCCACGCGTTAGGTCAGCGGCGATACCTGGTGGGAAGCAAGGGTAGTGAGACGGATATTTGCGAACAGAGATAGAAGAAAAAGAATAGCAAGGGAAGACCTCCTTCTGGGGGTTATGATGCCCCAAATGTTGCTAGGTGGATGTCTCCATAGTGGTGCATTTCCGATGCCCCTCTCTCTCTCTCTCTCTCTCTCTCTCTCTCTCTCTCTCTCTCTCTCTCTCTCTCTCTCTCTCTCTCTCTCTCCCTCTCTCTCTCTCTCCCTCTCTCTCATTCCTTCCCTCCCTCCTCTCTCCGTTTCCCTGAATCGTTATCGTTTTCTCCCCGTTTCTCTCTTTTTGCATCTCTCTCTTTCTCTTTCTTCCTCCCTCCCTCACCTGAATTCTGAATGTCTCACGTGACCGCTGCTTTGGTGGACTCCACACCCCGCCCCAGGAACCGTGAGAATGGCATCCACGCCCCCAACACAACGACTAATGAACCCCTTGTGTTGTCGTCCAAGTGACATTGCGTCATTCTGTCCCCCTTCAGTGTTGTCGCGGTCGTCCACAGCTCAGAGTGACTGTCTTGTAGTTCATTATAGCCATTATTAATGTCTATGTCACTCTCTTCTTGATTATTGGCTTTACTCTCTCTTTTTCTCTTTACATTCGGCTATTTTTTCTCTCTCTCTTTCTCTTTATTCTCATTTTTTATCCAGTTCTCCGATGTATCTCGTTGAAAATCTGAGTGTTATTTAAAGACCGTACCCTGGCTGTTCTTACTGTAAAGGCAGTGCATGTATTACGCTGCCTGTACAATAAAGGCCTTAAATCGCATCCTACTTTTTATGCAGTGTACAATCAGACCTCTGTCGGTTGCCAACTTTTTAATTTGCCTCTTTTTTACATGTGCATGTTGATTCTTTTTTTTTTTTTTCTTATTATCATTATATTTCCCCCTTTTGACTCTTTACCACAGACTGATTCCATTTTTTTGGGGGGGTCTAGAAGGAAGGTCTCCCTTAACATGAGTCCTTAGTTTGAACCCAAGGCGAGGATATGCCTCTCTATTCGCTTCTGTTGCTGCAGCTGTCTTGGCTAAATTCCTGAAGCGTCCTCTCCCTTCTCTCTCTCTCTCTCTCTTTCTTTCTATCTATCTATCTATCTATCTTTCTTTCATTCTTTTTCTCTCTTTCTCTCTCTTTCTTTCTTTCTCTCTCTCTCTCTCTCTCTCTCTCTCTCTCTCTCTCTCTCTCTCTCTCTCTCTCTCTCTCTCTCTCTCTCTCTCTCTCTCTCTCTCTCTCTCTCTCTCTCCTCTCCTCTCTCTCTCTCCCTTTCTCTCTTCCTCTCTTCCTCTCTCCCTCTCTCCCTCTCTCCCTCCCTCCCTTCCTTCCTCCATCCCTCCCTCCCTCCCTCCCTCCCTCCCACCTCTTCCTCTTCCTCTTCCACCTCTTCCTCTTCCTCTTCCTCTTCCTCTTCCTCTTCCTCTTCCTCTTCCTCTTCCTCCTCCTCCTCCTCCTCCTCCTCCTTCCTCTCCTCCTCCTCCTCTCTCTCTCTCCCTTTCTCTTTTTCTTATTTTCTTTTCTACTCCCTTGGGTTGGTTGACCCCATCCTTAATGTGTAATATCACCTTCTTGAAATAATTTTCCTTAAGCAATACATTTAGCTTTCACTCTCCTTATGTGCCACTTTTCCCACGCAATTGACAGATCCCTCCCTCACGCAACTGATCTTCCCCTTTGCAACGCACTTTTCCCTTTGCAACGCACTCTCCCCTTTGCAACACACTCTTCCCCGTATGCATATCCACTGTCCTGTCGCCACACACCCACTACTCGCCATCGTAGCCTAGGCTTTTCTCCATTATCTTTACACTCCAGACCATAGCCAATGTGGTAGCGCTGTGTGTGTGTGTTTGTGTGTAGGCCTAAGATACTGGCAGTTGGCAGCCTGAGGATGATGCCCGTATTTAAAGGCTTTATCGTTCTCCCTCCAGGCATCAGGCCCGAGAAAATCATGTTCGATAGGAAAATCCATAATGACGATGAACCCTTTTGGCAAGGTTCGTAATGATGCTTATATACAGATTCTTCCTGCCATTGTGAACTCGTTACTTCTTTCTTTCTTTTTTTTATCTGACTCTCACGACTGGTTCGTAGTGAAGCGTCTTGTGGATTCTTTGAGTAACCCCCTTTGAACCCTGACCAACCCTCAGCTCCGGGCAGTCCCACAGTAACCCACGCACGCAGGCCGGGCGGACGTCCTCGCAAGTTGCTCTAGAGATTCAAGCCGATTTCTTTCTGCTTTTTTTCAAAGAAATTATATAAAAAAAAATACGTTCTATCTTTAGCCACACTATATTTTCCCTTATTATTTTGCCCTTTGGTGTCAGTCTGAAGCAACTTGGTGATGTCAGCGCAGCCGTGATTTCTTGTGCATAGCAGACTAACCTGTAGCTCTGGAAGTAATGGTATGCCTAGAATGACCGGGGTAGCGACGTACTACACATCTGTTTCAATGTGTACCGGGTGGTCCTCCTAGAACACCCACTGTTATGCCCAGTATCACCAACACGCTGAGAATCTTCTCCTTTCTCTCTCTCTCACTCTGTCTAGCTTTCCTATTTCTTCGCTTTCTCTCTTGTCACTGTCACTTCTTAGAGTGTAGAGAATAGATATATACCTGGGAAATACCAGTCCGAGACACCCATGTAGCATGCTCGTAACTGAAGGACACTGGACGCCTCACTCACGTCCTTGCGTAGTTTTCTGATGCTAAAATACCGTATTTCCCTACCGCATAAACAACAACAATCTGCATCCCATGATGACAACCACTAAAACAGATTTTGGAATAAGGTTTATGCTTCCTCCAACATATACAATAAAGTTGTGCGCCAATGAAAACCACTAAAGACAGTCATTGGAATAATGGCTGTGTCCCCACCACAAACAGATCTGCACTCAAAGGAAAACCACTAATACAAGCTTCGGAATAGTGCCTTTTGAGTAAGTTTACTCAACACAAGCTCACCCACGGCTTCAGCTTTCCTCTACACACCTACTACCTAAGAGCACGCCATATTTGTTTAGGTTTTCACACGTAGACATTGCACCGTTTGCGCCTTACACATAACCCACGTTAACATTAGTCCTCCCGACCTTACATTCACAACGATTACGAAAAACTCCATTGCTACTTCGAGAGCAATCTTGGTATAACCTCTGGACTCTGACACAGCCTTTGACCTCCATGTGACCCCTCTTGACCCCTTCCTCCTCCTTTAGTGTAACTCTCTCGACTGTAGCGGAACCCTTGACTCTGGTGGGTTCTTCGACGACTCAGGTGAAGCCTTTGAAACCTTCCGACCTTGGTATAACTCTCGACCTCAGTTCACTCCTCGATCTGGTGTCCATCTCGACCTCTAGTGAAACCTTTTAGTGAAATCTTAGCGCCACCCTCAACCTAGGTTCAACCCCCCTTCCTCACTATAACCTTTGACCTTTGGTTAACCCCGCCGCGAGGTCGACTTCCCGAGCTATTCTTAGTCGCTGCGATTCCTGGAGAACCGAGGGTTAATTTATCAAGAAAGCATTTTATTCTGCCTGTTTGCTTTTTCAATAGAATTTAGAACTATCTATAGAGAGACATAGACTGTTGTAGATATGGCATATATGTGATGAAACACATCATATGACAATTTTCAATATACAGTAAAGCCATGATGGCGGTAAATGGCACAGCAGGAATTTTCATCACAAAAACTATCGACAATCACGAAAATTAAAACCGTCAATGAATTCAATGTGATACTGACGTAGAGAGCAGCCGGCGGAGCCCACAACGGCCGCGCCCTCACCCGCCCCCTTGTCTCCCGCAGACGTCAAGCCCGAGAACATCATGTGCCAGACCAGGACGTCGACCAACGTCAAGCTGATCGACTTCGGCCTGGCCACCAAGCTGGACCCCAACGAGGTCGTGAAGATCTCGACGGGCACGGCGGAGTTCGCGGCGCCTGAGATCGTGGAGCGCGAGCCCGTCGGCTTCTACACCGACATGTGGGCCGTCGGCGTCCTCGCCTACGTGCTCCTCAGCGGCCTCTCGCCCTTCGCCGGAGAGAACGACATCGAGACCCTCAAGAACGTCAAGGCCTGCGACTGGGACTTCGACGAGGAAGCCTTCGCCAACGTGTCCAACGAGGCCAAGGACTTCATCCGCCGCCTCCTCGTCAAGAACAAGGAGTGAGTGCCTCTCTTTGCTCTGTCGTATGAGAAGTTTCTTTCGCGGAATTTCATAGTCCAGAATGGGCTCTGAATGTGTTCCTTTATCCTTCACTTCCTGTTACCCATACTTACGTCCTTATAATAGAAAACATTTTTGTTGACTCTTTTTTCTTTAAAAAATATAAATTTCCTCCGTGCAATATCAATATCATCGACAACAACCATACGAGTCTTACTTGCGCTCTGACACCACCAGCCTCGCGCTAATCTATCCCCACGCCCACAGGAAACGGTTGACCGCCCACGAGTGTCTGATGCACGCCTGGTTGCGCGGAGACTACTCACCCCGCCTCGAGCCCATCGATATGATGCGTTACATTCCCATTCGTGATAAGATCCGCGCTAAGTACAAGGAGTGGGAGAAGTTCCTCCTGCCCATCGGTCGCCTGGCTGAGTACTCGTCTCTCAGAAAGCTGCAGCTTGAAAAGTACAGGATACATGACACGCACTTCGGTAAGTTCCGGCTGTCCACGAGCACTGATATTTTTGTCACGTTCTGTTCTTCGCTTGGCAATTTCCATTCAGCATACACTTCAAGAAAACCTGTAAGTCATAAGGCTGACCATTTCTCAACCCCCCGACGCTTCCTCCCCCAGACCGCCGACAGTGTGCTCCTCGCTTCGTTATCCGACCACAGAACGCCTTCGCTTACGAGGGACAGAGCGTCAAGTTCTCTTGCCGCATCGTAGGCGTCGCTGTGCCGACGGTGTGCTGGTTCCACAACAACATGGAGCTCCGCCAGTCTGTCAAGTACATGAAGCGATACTCCGGCGAAGACTACACCTTCGTCATCAACCGCGTGAAGCTGGATGACCGCGGCGAGTACATCATCCGCGCCGAGAACCACTATGGCGCCCGCGAGGAGCCCGTCTTCCTCAACGTCCAGCGTAAGCACCGCCTGGTTTCACGCCTCTCTTGAGTACCCAAGTAGCAGAATGGGTTTATGGTGTTTGTAATATCCCCCTTAAGAGATATATTTATCCATCCAGCCCTCCACAGAAATCCTAAATCATTAAGTATGAGGGCAAAACGAATTAACGGTTCCCTTCCCCGCCGCAGCCATGCCGCCAGAGATCCCGCAGTACAGACCGCAGGAACAGATCGTCCGCCGCCGCCAGGCCCTCAGCTACAAGATGTGGCAGGAGGAGTCGGAGGGCGCCCCGAGCTTCACCTTCCTCCTCCGCCCGCGTGTGATCCAGTGCCACCAGACATGCAAGCTCCTCTGCTGTCTGTCCGGCAAGCCCACGCCCACAGTCAAGTGGTTCAAGGGCAACAAGGAGCTCACCAAATCCGACTACACAATGAGCCATGCCGACGGTGTGGTCACCATAGAGATTGTGAACTGCAAGCCAGGTGACTCTGGCAAGTACAAATGCGTGGCCACCAACCACCTGGGCACCGACGAGACCTCCTGCGTGGTCATTGTCGAAGGTAGGTCATCCGCTGCTTCTCTTTCACCTTACTTTGATATACTGATCATATCACAAGAGCTTCTATGTTATATCTGCAATAGCTTCCACTTCCAAAGTGCAAAAGCTATTGTGTTCTCAATGCAACGAAAGAGCTATCATATTCAAAGTGTTCTAAATTTCCATGTGGCAAAGTTGCTTCCAGATATCTTTGTATTTGACTGACCTAATTTTTCTAAATTATCTGATGATCAATGTCTCCCTCTTGATTCATAATCCAGTGCATGATGAAATCCATGTTACAGTACTCAGCTCTTATGCTTCTGATTCTCTAAATCATGTCAACTTTCTCAGATGTTTACTGTAGACGCTTTTAAAGTTGTATCTCCTAAAAACCAATTGGCAATACTGTAATTGTAATGCTATTTCCTCCTGCACGTTCCTCAGACGGGAGACTAGCCATCCACACCGACAGTTATTAACTTACCGACTCACAGTATTTTTAGTTCTTTATCATAGTTATTTTACGGAACGTATTTACAATTCTTGAACATTATAGCTCCAGAATACATTGCATTTCGCTGACAGTTAACTCATCACGAGCAGTTAACCCTCTTGCTTTACAGCTAATGACCAAGACAATACCTGATATGACTCTGAAGTATTTAAATGACCGCTTTCTCCTTGTGTTTCGAGCCGACCTTTATTGAACTTAATCTATTTTTTTATCTTATTTTTTCGACGCATACATTTCGAGCTTTACTGAAAACCTTTTTTTCCAGCTTTACTTATTAACGAAAGACATATTTTTTTACAATGATGCTCACTTTAACCACGCTGAGACTTGGCTGGACGTTGCTAAAAGTTCACGCTTTCCAAAACACACGACGCAAAATAATCATACACAATTTCCCAATCTCTCCTGCAAGGCTCTGGAGATCGCACTGACGAACAGAACTCTCTCATGAAGTCTATGAAGTTCACAGGTAAACCTTCAGACACAGTGTCTCGAAGGCCCCGGTATAACGACCTCTCGCTGGGTTCTTCATACCGGGGTTCTCTCACCGTAGTAGACACGGGTGTCCTCTAGGTTGCTATGCATCGTGTACGGCTAATGCTTTTCTTTAATAAAGAAACATCCGACCATAAACACATAAAAATGAAAAATACTAGCAAGAGAATGCTTATGGTGTCTGCCTGTGGATGTTTAGGGAACCATACGGAACTATGTATAAGTCTTTTGCCTTCATACATAATTCGCATATGGTCCATTACCAGTAACAGTCTAAAATCCTCCCTTTTCTATGAAGTATTAAACGGTAGAGGTGATTACTTCCAGCTTCCCGGCGATATAAACATTTTTTTATCAGTTTTTCTTATTTTTTTGGTAACGGTTAATTTTTTCACATCCCTAACGAGACGATGTAAAAAGGAAAGATTTCCTTTTAATCGCGAAATATGTATTTTTGTACCATTTCGCGACAAATAATGTACAGAGTCTCCATTGTGATAGAAACTCCTTGGTGATAAACTATGCTGGGAAAATAATGGCAACCCGTTAGTCTCTTGTTAACCTCAAGGATAACACATTTGTTCACTCAATTAGCTTCATACTGCATTAATCTTCCACTTTAAATCTGCATGCGTGGCAGATTAATCAGTGTATCATAAGGGAGGAGACAGCTGAGACAAGCTGGGTGCCATTCTCCCGCGCACAGGGACGCCTGCTGTAGCCAGCATGTGGCAGCTCCTGGCAGGTGAAGCCGGAGCTGCCATGAACAATAATGAATGCCTTTGGATCGCTTATTAACACAATTTTTTTTTCCTACTTTAAAACCAAGGTGTTGAAGTATCAGCAGAACAAACACAGCTTCTTAAGACCCTCTCGAGTGAAGGTAAACGCTTTTGATTGAGCCCTGTCCCTGTAACCGTTGCTATCCGTGCACCCGATCCGTTGAACCGCCTGCCTCGTGGCGTCAGGAGCTACAGCACTGCGCTGTATCCCCCTGGGGCCACACGCACCAGGACTGTTCTCCCGGGTCACACTTCCCTTGCTTGCTATCTCTAAATACGTGTGTGTAGCACCTACATCCTTCTGGTGTAGAAAGTAGTGATGCCGTGTTACTTGTATTCAACGTAATATCTCTCTCAGCGAGGGAGGTTTTGGTTAAGTCACTGTGGAGTTGATGACGAATCCTCTTGTATCGCAGGACCAAGTTTCCTGGTTTTATATGTGGTGAAGACAGATATTTGACCCAGTTTAACCCCCGAAGGTGTCATCGGTAGCCGTCGTGTACTGTCTGTAGCATGACAACTATACCATTCATGTCTACTGTAGTTCAAAGACCATTTACATGTGTGTTGTAAGACCGCTATAAATCCTGTACTAACCTTTTTTCTTATCTCTGTAGGAAAATAAGTAAGATGCTTTATAAATCAAGTAATCGTATTCTTATAAATGCCATAACAATCTAAATCTTAATT
>NC_091574.1:21988146-21990646 GCF_042767895.1 Penaeus vannamei
GGGGGATGGTGAGAAAGGAAATGAAAGAGGAAGAAAAGATCATGTAAAATTAACTAAAGTGAAGGCTGAGGTCTAAGATACTCCTAAGGCCTTTTTTCCGGTGCTAAGAGGTGCAGTACTACAGATTCCCATGACTCCGCCCTATTTATGGGGGCGGAGTCATATATGATATGAGCAAGAGGAAGAAAAAGAGAGGAAGTAAGAACACCGATAATCCACTCATTTATCACTCTATAAATTACCACTTGACACTTATTCCAAGACTTCTCCCCTCAGAAGCAATGGTAGTTTCCCCTTTACATGTAAGGTCACTTCCCAGCCGCCATCAGCCATTCTTTGACCTATGTCCAAGGGGCTGAGTTACAGATTAGAGGTCACCAAAACACACCACCTTGTCAGTTATCCACCTTGTCAGTTAGGATGGGTTGGGAGGGAGAGGGAGGGGGTGGGAAGAAGGAAGTGAGAGGAAAGGAAGGGGGAGGGAGGGGAAGGAGGGGGAGGAAGGGTTTGGAGGGGGGGAGGAGGGAGGGAGGGTGGGAAGAAGGGGGTGAGTGGGTAGGAGGGGGGAGGGGGAGGGAGAGGGAGGGTGGGAAAGAAAGGGGGAGAGAATGTGGGAGGGAGAGAGAGAGAGATTGAAGGAAAGAAAGAGAGAGAGAGAGAGAGTCATAGACAGAGAGAGAGAGAGAGAGAGAGAGAGAGAGAGAGTCATAGACAGATAGAGATAGATAGATAGAGAGAGAGAGAGAGAGTCATAGACAGATAGAGATAGATAGATAGATAGAGAGAGAAAAAAAGAAAGAGTCAAACAGAGATATCATTTTAAATAAATAATTTCTAACTCTTCGTCCCAAGATTTCACAAACACTAACAACATCCAACCGCTTTCGAATATTAGAGAAAAAAGGAAAAAATACCCGTCTCAGAAATGTCGATAAAACGCTTTCCATTTTAGATCGTATTTGCCTCAGTTATCCCTTCCCCCCCTCCTCCTCTGCCCCCCCCCTCCCACCCCTTTCCCCCTACTCTACCTCCCTCCCCGCTTTCTCCCTTCTTCTAACTGCCTTCCCCCTACCCCTCCTCTACCCCCCACCACCCCCTCCTTCGTCCTCTGTCCCCTATCCCCTCTCCCCCACCCACTCCCCCTTTCCTCTACCTCAATACTCCCCCCCCCCACTTTCTCTACCCCCCTACCCCCCTCCCCACCCACTCCCCCTTTCCCCACCTCCTTTCCCATCCCACCCCCCACTCCCCCTCCCCACCCACTCCCCCTTCCACAACCTCAATACCCCCCCCCCCCACTTCCTCTACCCCTCTACCCACTCCCCTACCTCCACCCCTTCCCCACCTCCCCTCCCACCCCCACTCCCCCACTCCCCCTCCTTTACCTCAATACCCCCCCCCCTTCCTCTACTCCCTTACCCACTCCCAGTCCCCCCACCTTCCCCACCTCACCCCACCCCCAACCCCCCCAGGCCGCAACGCGAAGGGAGAAGAGGCGGGGGAGGTGAGAGCACGCTCGAGGAATAGCAATGACTCGCCAGCGGATGTCGAGGAATAGGTCGCCCTTGAGGTTTTCTATGATGTGAATTTTTTTTATTTCTTTTTTTCTTTCTTTCTTTCTTTTTTCTTTCTTTCGTTCTTTCTTTTTTCTTTTTTTCTTTTTCTTTTTTTTTTCTTTTTTTCTTTTTCTTTTTTTTGTTTTTTTTTCTTTCTTTCTTTTTTCTTCTTTTTTTCTTCTTCTTTTACTTTTCTTTCTTTTCCTTTTTTTCCTTTTTCTTTTTTTTCTTTTTGTTTTCTTTTTCTGTTTCTCTCTACCGGTTAGTGGGTCTTTATTTCATTCTCTTATATGTTTTTTTTATATGTTTTATATTTATGGTGTTTCTTAATATTCTTTTTTTATTTCTTATTTGATTTTTATCTATTTTTTGTATTTGTTTTTTTTCTGTTTATTTTTTGATCGACATTTATTTTTCATTCATTTATCTTTTGGTCTATCTTTTGTTTATATAATGTTAGGTGATATTTTTATGATTCTCTCTATGGATCAACAGTTCTTTATTTCATTTTTATAAGACAAATTATTATAATATTTATCT
The DNA here is from genome assembly GCF_042767895.1 of Penaeus vannamei. Taxonomy (NCBI): domain Eukaryota; kingdom Metazoa; phylum Arthropoda; class Malacostraca; order Decapoda; family Penaeidae; genus Penaeus; species Penaeus vannamei. Next base: position 21,990,243 of record NC_091574.1, read on the forward strand.
ATATACTTCGTTTCGTTAAATAAAGTTGCTATATTCCTCAAAATTTTCACAAAAATACAAGAATTCAATTTCAAATCATGTAGAATTATATTTTCTTGTCTCTTTAAAATCACCTCATTTTGTGGCCTTTGATATGGAACCTATAACACCTCCCCCCCACCCCCCGGTCCTTCCTTCCTCTTCCCCCTCCTTCCCCGCTTTCCCTCCACTCTCCTCCCCCCTCCTCCTTCCCTCTACTCCCCTCCCCCTTCCCTTCCCGGCTTTCCCTCCCTCCTCTTTCCTCCTTCCCCCCTTCCCTTCCCTCCTTCCCTCCACTCTCCTCTCCCCCCCTTTCCCTTCCCCTTCCCTTCCCGGCTTTCCCTCCACTCCCCTCCCCCTCCTTCCTCCCCCCCCCTTCCCTTCCC
>NC_091574.1:22010646-22015646 GCF_042767895.1 Penaeus vannamei
TAATATCACTATCATAATTATGTCTATCATTATTATCATCATCAATATTATCATTATTGTTGTTGTTGATGTTGCTTGTTATCATCTTTATCATTAATATTAACAGGAAGAATCCTAATTATGTTTGTTTGTTTTTAATCATCTTAGTATATCTTACTATAACATCTTGAACAAGGAAGAAATAGGATGATTCGCGCAGAGATAACAGCAAGAATAACATGGTGATGCCCTTTTTTTATTCTTTCTTTCTTTCTTTCTTTCATATACGAGAAAAAGTTTTGGATTTCTCTCTCACTCAGAAGGCAACTTACTGAACAGTTAATTAGTATAAAGTTTCACCACGCAATACTTCTCATTTTTCGTTCTCAAAGTTTTGTTTTTTTTCTTTTCATTGAGTGTATCAGAAGGAAAAACAACAAATAAAATTCAAAAGGAAATGAAAAAATAGGAGTAGGAAAAAAAAGGAATGTGGCAAAGTTATATTGTGATTTGCCTGCCTTTCCTGTCTATTATACATTGATATAGATCATAACGCATCTTACTGCTTGGAGGCGATGTAGGATGGACGGTTGCCAAGAGCAAGAAAAAGAGATATTTGCTTTTAAGACAATGGTGGGTTTCATACAGAGGATGTGTCTGGGTCGGAAGCTTTTCAAGGATGTATTTGCAAGAAGTAAGTTGCAATAGCGTTTGCATATCCCACGCACTCTCTTGCCGTTTTATCTGTCTGATTACACACTCTCTCTCTCTCTCTCTCTCTCTCTCTCTCTCTCCCGCTATGTGTCACTCTCTCTCTCTCTCTCTCTCTCTCTCTCTCTCTCTCTCTCTCTCTCTCTCTCTCTCTCTCTCTCTCTCTCACACACACACACACACACACACACACACACACACACACACACACACACACACACACACACACACACACACACACACACACACATACACACACACACACACACACACACGCACACACACACGCACACACACAGAGAAAGAGAGAGAGGGAGAGAGGGAGGGAAGAGAGAGAGAGAGGAGAGGAGAGGGAGGGAGAGAGAGGGAGAGAGAGGGAGGGAGAGGGAGAGGGAGGGAGAGGGAGGGAGGGAGAAGGGAGGGAGGGAGGGAGAGGGAGGGAGAGAGAGAGAGAGAGTGAGAGAGAGAGAGAGAGAGAGAGAGAGAGAGAGAGAGAGAGAGAGAGAGAGAGAGAGAGAGAGAGAGAGAGAGAGAGAGAGAGAGAGAGAGAGAGAGAGAGAGAGAGAGAGAGAGAGAGAGAGAGAGAGAGGGAGGGAGGGAGAGAGAGAGAGAGAGAGAGAGAGAGAGAGAGAGAGAGAGAGAGAGAGAGAGAGAGAGAGAGAGAGAGAGAGAGAGAGAGAGAGAGAGAGAGAGAGAGAGAGAGAGAGAGAGAGAGAGAGAGAGAGTAGAGAGACGCCCTCATGCCCCTCCCACTCGCACTTTTGGTCCTCATGTCAACATCGAAAACCCAATCCTCTCTGCTTCTCCGTATCTCCTCTTCATCTCATCTCTCGCTCTTCTTCCCTCCTCTACCTGTGCTAGACGGCCTTGACCTTCACCACACTTAAACATAACTTGTATAATCATTATCATTAATAGCAATGATGAAGCGTGTGATGAGAATGAGAATGATGATAATTGATAATAAGAGGATGAAGATTATGATGCCAATTGAAAACTCATTACTGAACTGTGCAATTGAAAGCGACGGCCGTAACCTCTCTCTCTCTCTCTCTCTCTCTCTCTCTCTCTCTCTCTCTCTCTCTCTCTCTCTCTCTCTCTCTCTCTCTCTCTCTCTCTCTCTCTCTCTCTCTCTCTCTCTCTCTCTCTCTCTCTCTCTATCTCTCTCTCTCTCTCTCTCTCTCTCTCTCTCTCTCTCTCTCTCTCTCTCTCTCTCTCTCTCTCTCTCTCTCTCTCTCTCTCTCTCTCTCTTTCTCTTTCTCTTTCTCTCTCTTTCTCTCTCTCTTTCTCTTTCTCTCTCTTTCTATCTCTCTTTCTCTTTCTCTTTCTCTCTCTTTCTCTCTCTCTTTCTCTCTCTCTCTCTCTCTCTCTTTCTCTTTCTCTTTCTCTTTCTCTTTCTCTCTCTCCTTTCTCTCCTCTCTCTCTTCTCTATCTCATTCTCCTTTCCCTCTCTATCTCTCTCTTCTCTCCTCTCTCTCTCTCTCCTCTCTCTCTCTCTCCTCTCTCTCTCTCTCCTCTCTCTCTCTCTCCTCTCTCTCTCTCTCCTCTCTCTCTCTCTCCTCTCTTTCTTCTCTCTCCTCTCTCCACAGACTATTCGTACTGCGGCCAGACCTCGACCCAAAGCTCTGCAGGATGCAGCGGAAGCCACTTCCGTGCAACAGATTGTGGAGGGAATACATTTTGTGGCATTTTCTGAAATTTTTTATGAGAATATTGTTTAGAAACAGACAATGACTTGTGATAACTTTAAAGGATTCTTGGAATATTTAAAGGATTCTTAGAAAAGGAAACTAACAATCTGCAGCTATAGCAAGACGTTCACAGTTCCTGGAATGTTGTCTTAAATTAGATACATGTAGCGCATATAATAAGAGAATGATAAAGTGTTATATTCACTTGTTCATTGTTTAAAGCTTGGCAAATAATACAACATAATGATTTTGTAGAAGAGTATAAAAGAATGATTCATTTGTAGAAACATATTTTAATTTATTTAAAATACTTCTCACTAAACAAGTAACAGTTAAAAATGCTTTTGATGTTGTAATCTAATTATGATAATTATGCAATTAAATGAACAAAAATTAAAAAAGAAAGAGTATCTTTTCTTTGCGGGAAGGAAGGAGGAAGAGGGAGGAATGGAAGGAATAAAAGAAAGAGAAGAAAGAGAGGGAAAAAAATAAGAGGAAAAATTACACGAATAAAAAAAAAAGATCAAGAGAAAATAAAGATGGCAATGTGAAGACGACGATAAACGTGAAATAAGAAAAATGAGTAAAGAGAGGAGGGAGATATATGAATTTAAAGAGAATGACGGAAAGAGATCCTTTAAAGGAAAAACATGGAATAAAGGAAATGGTTATACAAAATATAGAAAATAAAATAATAAAATCGAATCATAGAGAGATAGAGGAATAACATACACGCATATAGTGATAAAAGAGAAATAAGAACACGAAAACTAATTAAGCTTGAGTTATAGCTCAAAATACTGTTGCAATCTCGTGTTCAGTGTTCAAGTTGTATTAATAGCCTCATTCTCTCGTAATATGATTTTCGTTGCTATTAGATTTTCTACTTGGCACACACACACACACACACACACACACACACACACACACACACACACACACACACACACACACACACACACACACACACACACACACACACACACACACACACACACACACACACACACACACACACACACACACACACACACACACACACACACACACACACACACACACACACACACACACACACACACACACACACACACACACACACACACACACACACACACACACACACACACACACACACACACACACACACACACACACACACACACACACACACACACACACACACACACACACACACACACACACACACACACACACACACACACACACACACACACACACAGAGAGTTTAAGGTTTATATGCTTTCGTATTAATTAATAGGGCTACGGCTAAGAAGAGCGAGGTTCAGATTTATCTTTCGTATGTGTACATTTTTATGCGATATGTCATGTAAGGTTTGTTACTGTTTTCCTTATATCATTTATACTTTAATCTTGGGCAATATTTAGGCCTCCAAAAGTGTTCCATGACGAATAATATACGGGGAAGTATCTCATGTTTTATTTACAGAATGTTTTCGAATGGTCAAAAGAATATTATGAAAATTTAAATTAGGTTTTACATACTCATTTTACTTACTATGTATATATAATTGCATATGCTGACGTAAACTTATATATCCTTTTGAATGTAGTTGATATCAATCAATAAATAGTCATTTTCAAAATATTCAAAGAAGTGTGACCTTCGAAACCATTGTCGATGGACGAATGAAGAAGTATGATGGGAGGCGCTTAGGGCCCGCGCATTTTCAACTGATTTTGATAGTTTTCTGTCGTTTGATTTGTAATTTGAAGATGATGATAACTAAAAACTTGTATTTATTGTTATTTCTTAATGTTACATCAGTAAACCAGTGATTTGTTAATTGATACAATTCAAAAACAAAATCAGATTCGTCAACTCGAGTACAATTCCTAGGAATGGGGGTGGAGCCGCACCTGTGGCAACAGCGTAAAAGCATCGGCAGCGTTGCTGTCGCGATCGGCCCGGAGAATGTCGCAAATGAAAAAAACACCCTCTAGTGTAGTTAGACAGTTTCTTGGCACCGGAAAAAAGGCCTCTAGATGACCCCCTACATTTGGACTCTCTCCGTTTCCTATGCACCCCACCCCCTGGCTCCCAGGATAACAGCAAGCAAGGGTTTATGGGGGTGAGTGGCAAGTCGCTGGGCATTTACTCGTGATTACAATAATTCTGTTAGGCTTTGCCAATCGGAGTATGCTGTCCCGAAGCAGGCCTTGCTGTTGCTTCGTACGAGTCCACCAGACTTTTTCACCAGCAATGCAACCAGAGTTTTTTTTTTTTTTTTTTTTCATTGCTCAATCGCCTCTTTTGCAGGCCATGTTGTGCTGTTGTTTGCTGTGGCTGGTTGGATGCTGCTTGTATCGGCGCCAGGATCTACTGATCAGCAGCAATGCGACACTGATGACCAACGTCTCTCTCTCTCTTTCTCTCTCTCGCATGCACGCACATACACATACATATTTGATGATGCAATAGCTTCAGTTTCAGATGTAACTGTAACGAGACGGGGACGATCGGGTCGGGTACGGAAAGGGACTCACTTGCTTTTGGAGACATTGTTGAAAGAGTAGGAGTAAAGTAAGGAGCTGTAGATGAGATCACGAGAAATCGGTCCCATTTGGCTGGGCCAA
>NC_091574.1:22020646-22025646 GCF_042767895.1 Penaeus vannamei
CAAAAAAAATGCTGGAAAACATATCTCAACTGGAGAGCCACATATGTACTGTTCAAACATCTGTTCCCCTACACAATAAATACAAACAAAAAGCCTCTCTACAGCTGGATACAAAACTAACCACAAAAATGACTTCATTGTGCTCTACAGCCAGATCCAAGCCACGACATATCTCTTGACTGACATGTTGTACATAAATACCCAAGTAATGATCATCCCTCGGGAAAAAGGGGCTTCAAATGCAACCATCCCATCCTTACTAAAATCTTAGGCTGACTTTGGCCTCTCACCAAGATCAGTATCACAACGTAAAAGACTAAGACTTTTCCTCATCACTAAAATAAACTTAGATAACACTGCTCTATAACAATTAAGCACACTTTTCTGTCAATGAATTGATTATTTAAGATCACTTTGTACTTAGATGAAAATCAGGTTTAACTCGAGTCCATAACCATGAACTCAGAATACCAGTTCACACTAAGATATATATATATTTATATATATATATTTTTTTTATATATATATCTGAAGACATAAGCTTCTTCACAATTGTCTTCTCCACTTGATATGGAGTCCTTAAATTATGGACTTAGCCACCACAGTTACCAAGTCCAAGTAAACTGGCTATGTCGTTATTTTGAACCGTGTATAAACACCATAAATAAGTATCTAAAATATAGCTCTCACAACAGGCCCAAAAATATGAAAGTTTTCACTAAAAAATCTGTGTAATTTAAGTGGTACAGATGCCAGGGTTCCTTGTCACTAAAGTTTTTTTTCAATCATTCCTTTCGTTATAACCCTTGACACTGTGGTTCACTAGTCAAAATATTGCCTAGTCTTGCATATGTTTCTCTCCTCAAATTGAACCAGCACTGAACACTAATTTTGCACTTGCACTGCCACTCTTTTATAAGCACCATTGAGTAAATACTGAAACTTTAAGTGAGGGACTACCGCCGCATGGTGCCATTGAGCTGCAGTGGGGACATATACGAATATGGTGGGTACATGGTGTTCTGGGGCTGGGTGCGAGGGTCTTGGTACTGGCCCGCGGCCTGCGGGTGCATATTCATCATCTGCATTGGTAGCTGCTGATTCATAAATGAAGGGTTGGTCAGGTACGAAGGATTGAGGGCTGACATTGCCCCCGCTTGGCCAGGCATGCGATATCCATTTACTTGGTATCCCAACATCGCAGGAGCCATCATGTTGGAGGACATCTGTGCTGCAGCTGCTGCTTGGTGGGATTTATACTTATACGACAATGGCACCTGGGATTGTAAATTTGAGATGGGAGGTGTCATGTTGCGCTGGGCTGCCGCAGCAGCTGCTGCTGCTGCAGGAGGCGGGGTTACTGTGTGAGACGGAGGAGGTGTGACAGTGTGAGAGGGTGGAGGCGTCACACCTGCACAGGGAGGTTGAGGAACAATATCCATTATCCCATTTGTGAGTTGCTGTAACCGTGCTATACTACATGATGATGCACTTGCTTGTACTCCTCCAGCATGATGTTGGCCACTCCCCATGGGTGTTGGCGTTGGGGATGGCCCAGGGGGACTGGAGTTTAGGAAGTGATAATTGCTGGGTGATGGCCCACATACACCAGAAGAGCTAGCCCCATGTGTTGCACGTTGAGTACTGGAGGTAGAAGAGGACGAGGCATTTTGACTGGGAGGTTGCTGAGGGCCGCCCATGCGGGACTGGATAACAGAAGTCATGTAAGACGAGGAGTGAGCAGGAGTGTGAGCTTGGGCATAAGTTGTTACAGTTGGCTGGGCCAAGTAACTCATGGAAGTGTGGTGACCCAACATCTGCTGGTGTGGTCCCATCATGTAATTTGGATGATGAGTGAAATTCTGCATTTGAGAGTGTGAATGTGTTACATGTGGTGTGCGTGGAGGGTGTGGAGGATGTGCAGCATGAGGATGGTGGGACATAGGGTGGTGCTGACTCAGGCCTGAGGGCGGGTGTGGTGTCCCAGCAACCATCCGCTGCGACATCATATGAGCCTGACTGGAGGCATGCATAGCAGCCATTGCAGACTGAGGTGATAACTGAGTTCCTAGATTTGAAGGTGGTCGAGATCCTGAAGATGAGATCTGGACCTGGGGTTGTGCTGGTGGTTTTGGCTGAATATGCCTCTGTTTTGAAGGTTGGTGTTTTGTTGGGGCTTGATGTGGTTGAGTATGTGGTAGGGATACTACACCAATGGCTGGGATGATCTGAGAAGTAGACTGTGTAATAATGGGTTGCGTCTGTGTCTGCGAATGGGTTTGAGGTTGAGGCTGGGGCTGTGGAACAGGCTGGGGTAAAATTGGAGTTGGGGTTGGTGTTGTCCGGGCTATGTGTGGTGGGGTTGGTGTTGTGGGTTGTGTGTGTGTTGGGGTTGATGGCTGTACATGAGTTGGTGTTGTGGGCTGAACATGTGTGGGTGTTGGGGGCTGGACCTGCTGGTTGGATACTTGTGCACAGTCACTATAACTCTGGGGTGTGGAGGCTTGCTGAGGGGCTTCTACTGAGTGAGCCATCTCATTGCTGGATATAGAAGTCGGTGACTCAATTCCAAGTTGAGACACATCAAACTCACCCTGTGAATAACCGTGCATTGAGTGGACCGAATTTGTTGTAGAATCAGGTGTGTAAACACCCATACTACTAACTTCCTGTTGGTGTGGTGGGGTGGGTGTGGGTGCCTGCCTTGTTATCACTGACGTAGTGTTGGTAGACCCACAAGAGGATGGAGGAGTGCTTCCAGCAGAACTTGTCACCTTTGGCCCCTCTCCAACTTCCAGTGCTAGATCATGGGTGTGAGCAGCCTCTTGTCCCGTGGGATGATTATCAACTTTGGTGGCATCAGCAGGTTCATATGTTTGCTCCATCTGGGATGCCAGGTTCTCTTCCTGACGGCCAGCAGCACTCAGGGTATCCGGAACTCCAGGTACAGCAGCCTGGACACGTGGCTCACTTGCATGGCCTTCTTCTTCTCCAGGACCATCCCCTTGCCCTTGTTCTTGGGTCTGCAACTGTGATGTCTGTTGTTTTTCTGTCTGTGGCTCTGGTTGTGAATGTGTCTCTGGCTGTGGTTGAGACTCTGACTGAGCTTGGGGCAAACACTGAGGCTGAGGTTGTGGCTGAGGTTGTGGTTGTGGCTGAGGCTGAGGTTGGGACTGAGGTTGTGGCTGGGGCTGAGACTGAGACTGCTGTTGATCCTGAACAAGCTCTTTTACAACAGGTTCACAATGCTGACTTTTTCTCTCCTGGACATCAGGGCTGTGGTGACTAGAAACTGTAGAGAGTAAGGGTGTCTCAGGCACAGGCATTGGTTCTTCAGCAGATGGCAAGTGACACGACTGGTCTTCCTCCAGATCCAGTGGCTGAGGAGAAGCTGAAGGTTGAATGTGGTCTACTGGAATCTCAGAGTTCGGAGAAGATGGAGAATGGAGAGGAGTGGGAGATCCTATAGAGGAGGGAGAAGGAGGGGAGGCTGGAGATCCTGGTGAGGTTGGAGTGACAGGAGCTGGGGCACATGGCGGCTCCAGAGGGGAGTCCGGTGGCAATGGGGAGGGTACTGGTGTAGTGGGGGACGGAGGTGCAGGGGCATGTGGAGGGGTGCTCGGTATAGGGGAGTGTGGAACGGAAGATTCTGGGGATCTATTATGGTCAACAGAATTAGCTGGACTTTGTAGAGACACTTCACCTTCAGGGTGGAGAGGAGAACATGATGGGATGGCAGGAGAAAGAGTGTGGCGGATGGGTGATGAAGGAATGATTGGGGCAGACGGGCTAGATATTTTGGGCTCCTCTATAATTTCAGGTGGCCGAGGATCCTCGACCAGGTTTGATTCTCGTTCTTCTGTGCCACCCCAGATGCTCTCTACGGCTTTTGTGACCTCTTCTTGGTAAGCTTCGTCCACCCTACCATCCCCAACTTTACATTCTGGAACCTCAGGCACCTCTTCAACAGGAGGAGGATTGCTAAAAGTTTCATGTTCCAGACAATCACCATTGGGTATGGTCTCACTGGTGCCATTCATGATGCTGGCAACAGCTTTGTCAGCTTCACTTAGCTCTTGCTCCACCTCCCCTGCCACATCTTTCTCCAGCACTGCCTCCTTGGCTGGGTCATGGTTTTCCTTTTCTACCTCCATCTCATCCTCCTGCTTCTCTGGTGCATCATTCTCACCACTTTCTTTGCTTTCTGTATTAGCACCCACAACACTGTCCTTGAAAACGTCCGGAGCGGGATTTGTATCACAATCTTTAACAACCTCTTTCTCGGGGTCTTTACATTCCACTTCCTCCGGCGCAACACTGTCCGTCTCAACCTCGGTCTCACTCTTACTTTCCTTCTGTGCGTTATCATCTTTTTCAGCACTGTCCTCCTTCGCAGCATTTTCCACAGGGGCTTCTGGGAGTGCTGCAGTGCCATCAGCCTCTTTCTCTGGTGCTGGAGTACTCTCCCCAGGAGCAGGATCTGGAACTGGGTCATCCTTTTTAGGTTCAACCCCCTTCGGCTCTTCAACTTCATCATGCTGTCCGTCCGTGACATCATTCAGGGACTGACGATTCTCAGGTACGCTCTCTTGCACATCAGGACCATCCAGTGGAGCAGGCTTTTGCGCTCCCTGAAACTGAATTGCAGAAGGTGAGTAAAGGTTCTTGTATATCAATAAAACAACCAATTAAAGCAAAAAGATGTGCAAATCACTTTTGATATAATTCCTTAACTTCTTCAATATTCTAATCAGCATATGTAATAGAGGCTGGTACTTTTGTTGAATTTACCTGAAAAAATCATTAATCCTTTCATTCTAAAACTGATTCTAAGCTCCAATATATTAGTATTGTTAATTCTAATGCAGTTCAGTTCACACCAGTTGAATTCATGCCATGGCATGGAAACAAATCCCATACTCAATACTGTTCAGAAAAACATTTAATTTGATCTACATCAATAAAGTTGGGCATTACCCTCAAAATAAATTAGAACTTAT
>NC_091574.1:22030646-22040646 GCF_042767895.1 Penaeus vannamei
TTAACTGTAAATTAACAATTTTACAATGTACTAAAATTCATGCATAAGGAAAACCAAAAAGATCCATAAAGTAAACCAACAGAAAAGCATGCAACTGTGCAAATTGTAAAGACTCCACACAACAGGCACTGCTATGAAGATGATGTGTTGTTGATAATGCCAAAAAAATACTACCATGCAAAAATGAGGCACATGCCACAAAGACATAGAGGTGAATACCATGCCCCATATTTATTTGAACTAAAGGCAGCAATGCAAAGTCCTCTTTTGTTTTTCTTTAGTCTCAATCTATTAAGTTAACACAAACAATATTCTTATAAATAATTTTGACAAGAGAATTATAGGCTTGTGTCTCTCACAAATTTTTGCCTTGTGAGTATGTGTAGTTATGTTCCAATATAAAGATAGTGATTACAGAAATAAAGAAAATGAGAATAGGGAGGGAGAGAAAAAAGAAAGAAAATGGCTTCAGAAAGACTAAGTTCAACCATGAAAATGAAAGGGCACAAAGATCCTCCCATGCTTATTTACTTCATTTATCCAATATTACCCTCCAAAGGATATTACTCCATCTTGTTTATCTCTTAGTCTTGTTATGCCATATTTGGCTCAAGAGACAGATGCACTTACCTTCTGCTTCTAGTAAAAACTTTAAATCTAGTACACTTTCAGCCTCTACCAGAATTCCAAAGCAAGATTATCTCAACCAAAAAGTTTACCACCTATTTAAGCAAGCTTAAATGGACTGAGCATCATTGGAAGTATCATCATGTTGCTCTCTCTGCTGAAAACATAGAACGATGGACTTGTGTCACACTGTCACCATGCTTAAAATTAATCTACTCACCCATCCTCCTCATTCTCATGTTCTTCCTCTTCTGGTCCATTGGCAACTCCACGCAGACTCCTCCTCAAGCCAGCAGCTGCTGCGTCTGAGGAGGAGAGGTTTCTGCTCAGCCTTGACTTTTTCGATCTGAGGTTGACCGGATCTGGTTGCTCTTCAATGCGTTTGGACTTTCTGGTTCTTGATGTTTCCTCAACTTCATTATTTCTTCTCGTGTGTCTCTCAACAACTTCATGGTTCTGACTGATTGTGCGGTCTTTCTCATCACTCCTTCTCGCTCGTTTGTGCTTTGGAGTTAGTCTCTCCTCTGCCTCCTGCTGGCTCTTATTTTTCTGAGCCTCATTCTTGTCAGTATCCACTGGTGCTTGCTCTTCCTCCTCAATCTCGGAGTGTTTCCTCCTCCGACCTTCCCTACTACTGTTGACAGAGGAGTTCAAGGTCTTATTCCTGAGTCTCTGTGAACGCTCTGACTCCCCTGCTGATGTATTATGAGATTCCTTTTCCATGTCCCCTATGGAGGTGTCTTGCTTTCTCCGAGTTCTCGAGGACTCTCTGTGGCTTGTGATGGTTTCCTCGGTTTCTTGTGCTTCCGCTTTTCTTTTATTTCTAGATGTTTCCCTGACAACAGAGGCGTCTTCTTCACTCTCTCCAACTTCAGGTTTCTTTCTAGTCCTACTAGAGGTTTCCCTCCGGCTCTTTGGTATCATGACTGAGGAATCATTGTCTTCCTCTGTAATTTCCCTTGAATCTTCAGTGTCTACTTCCCCATAGTTAACTCGTGAGCTGGATGCCACTCTCCTTGAGTTCCTTGGTGTAGACATTGAATCTAGATTGCCTCTCTTGTTGCTCACTAGGTCTTTGATAAAATCTGGAGAAGAAATGTCAACAATTAAACATATTTCAAAGACAAATTAAATACCCATATATCTTTTTCAGATATTCTTTGGTATATTCAGAAAAAATACTATTCACTGAAAGCTGAATCACCAAAAAGGCTTTTGCCTACTAGAAAAATTACATTTCCTTATTGTATATGAATTCATTTTCAATCCATTCCTATCAAACACTAATTTTTTTAAAATTAAAATCAAAGACAGTAGAAGCAGTTTTCAAAAAGGAAAAATACACTGTATGGACATTATCATAAATTACTTTTGGACTCCTAAAAAAAACGTTCAAGCATTTCACTATCTTCAAGTTCTTGTATAACCCAACTTGGCAAAACTACCTTTGAAACAGTGTTTCATCTTATACAATATAGAGACTTTTGATTATATATGAGTTTCTTTTTGTTAACACTTATTTCCTTGTCAAGAGTCTATTGGCATACCTTTTTCTGTTGGCTGCGGCTCCTCTAAGCTCAGCCTCTCATCTTCGTTGTGGCCTCTCACTCTTCGTTTCCCTCTCCGCCTCTCCAGAGAACACTGAGTTTCCTTGAGGGTATGTGACTTCCTCCTTTCGCTGTGGAGGCTTCGGAAGGTAGGTTCAAAATCGCTCTCATCCTCTTCCTTAAAAACATAAGCATCCTCCTTTGAGGCTAATGACATCTTGTCATCAATTTTGTTTTGTGAGGAAATGTTTTCAGTCTGTTTGATATCATCAACACTGCTGTTAATATTCTCCTTCTCCCTCTCTTTGGCTTCCACCTGAAAGTATGAGTAAATGTGAATTTTGCAGTCATTCTATCAAACTTAACTGTGAGTTAGAAAGGTATAGCATCAATTTCTTTTGCATTGTCATTAAAAGATTCATGATTCAATTTATCCCCATCAGTGAACATAAATTCTTTACCACACCAATAATTAATTTTTACCACATCAATAATAAAGTAATGAACACTTCTGACAAGACTTTAACAAGAATAATAAAGATTGTTACTCTGACCATAGTAAATGAAATGGTGACAAGTGAAGATCTGTAAAATAATGAATTAATGCCCCTGGGATATTAGAAAGACATTGTGAAGATACGTCTAAAAACAGCATACACTGAGAGGCAAATTCAAAATTTGAAAAATGCAGAAAGCAATCTTTTCTGAAAGTGACAAACAAAAGTTGGCGCAAACGATCATCCTTACCACAGACTCCGAAATCTCGGCTGTGTCGGGGACCTTGGCAGCTCTTCCTCGCTTCTTGGGGGAAGGTGACAACAGCACAGGAGGCACTTGGGATACTTCCTCCTCCACTTTCTTGGGCTCAGGCTCCGACTCTGGCTCCGGCTCTGGCTCTGGCTCTGGCTCCGGCTCAGGTTCTGGCTCCGGCTCCGGCTCTGGCTCTTCCTCCTCCTCTTGTAGTTTGCTGCTTTCATCTGCCAACACTGGTTCCTTCTCCGATTCCTCCACCTTGATGTCATCCATCTTACATGATTCATCGTTTTTGCTGATCTCCAGACTGTCATTTTCTTTCTTCTCCTTTGTCTCTTCTTTCTCTTCCTCCTCCTGAAAGGAGAGGGTAATATGCTTTACTAGCATTTCTAATATACTTCTCATAAGAGCATGATCAAAACAAAATCTTGAAAAAAATTTCCTAATTGCAATTTTTTCAGTATAATCCTGCCTCATTTGCACATGTGCATGCACGCACACACATACTGACACTCACACACTCTCTCTCTACACCTAAAAATGCCATGAAGAGACACCCTACCTCATCAGAGTCTTGTTGCACGGATACATTATGCCCAGGTACAAGTGGTGACCAGCGGAGTGCTTCTGGATCTAGCCGCAATCTCCGGGGGTTGTTCAGCTGCTTCTGGTAGTGTTCCTCTACCATATTCCAGTCTATGCTAACTACCATTCTGAAATGTTTGAGAGAATTCTTAGGGATACTTTTCTTAATATTTTTAATACAAATACTTGCTCTTATAAATTACCTGTCTTCTCCTTTATATTGGGTTTCCTTTCTTTTTCCTATCATTATCTTCATTGTGAATTCCTCCTTTAAAAAACCAAATCAATATGAAGAAAGTCAAATCTTGTTTTATCATTTGAGTATTAACATTTATCAATAATTATGCATCAAAACATCAAAAGCAAGATGAAAAACTCTTTATTGTACTAGCACCTTCTTTAACCAAAACAGTTTTACTTACTGTCCTAATGCATTTCTCTTAAAGAAGCCAAGAATATTCAGTGTATACACAACATCAGCAGGATACATGGCTTTGTCCTTGACCACTTCTTGGATACAGAAGGAGCTTTTGTCCCGTAGGTGAAACAGGTACTCCAAGATAACCGACTTCCAATAGGCAGTGTAAGAAACTCTTCCCAGGTCGGAGAGGGGCTTCTCAGGTGTTCCTGGCTGGCCCTCTCTTTTCGACAGCAAGTAGCCTGAAAATGTTGTTAATTAATGGCTATGGAATGAAGAAGATACCCAATACCCTAACTTATGATATCATGATTATATTTATGTGGTAGACCCTTCAATATATCCTTCCCTCTCTTGAAAGGCAGCTTTGCACTACCTTCCAAGTTTGCAATTAAAAGACTTTACATTTATCTAGATCAGTGGTACTCAACCTCTGCATCATGGCACACAAGAATGTCACAATAACCCTTGTAGCAGGTCACATAATAATTTGCAGATGTGTATTTCTTGCTCTTAGCCCCATATTGCAGGTGTGCATCCCTTCTTCCCATAACAAACTAAGCCCAAATGCTAGCTGGCAAGAATACACACCAAATAATTATATATCTTCCAGTGCATTTGGTTCAATCTCATACAAATAAGTTTCTTTGGGAAATGCAGTTGATGATAGTTCCTCAACAACCGCACATATCATTTTTTTATTTAGTTACTTTGATCTTCTCCATTATCATAGAAAGAACCATAAATCTAATGAAAATCTATAAATATCAAAACAGGTGTATAATGAGCAATCAGTAACAAAACCTTTAAGAGATATGACAAAAATTGTTGTAACTTATCTCTACTACTGTTAAGGAAACAAACAAATTTTCTATCCATCACATTTGCCAACACAAACAAACTTGATAAGAATGCAAGTAAATAATCACATCCAAATACTAATCACAGGGAAAGAGAGAAAAGGCCAAATACACATTTAATAAGAAGAAATACTCATACTTGGTGCTTCCCCAACAGATCCCTGGTACTCCTATTGCTAAAGATGTATCCATGTTTTTTTCAAATTCACTACTCTAGTAAAAAATTTGTTGGTGATGTATTTTGCAAAATATTTATTACTTGAATTCTGTTTCTAGAAAATGACATAGGGATAATGCATTAACCCGTTGGATTCAGTTGTGTCACGGAAATCAGTGTGCCGAAAACATGGGCAACGGGTTACTAAGTAACCAACATCCCAGGCATGTGGCGCATAGGCTGGGTGCCCATGAACACCCACTAGCAGTGACAAGACTCTGTTGCCTGCCCTTTGCAAAGTTATTTTATGTAAACTTTTTTTATCTTTATTGCCATTTTTCAATGTCCATATTTGTCTTTTAACTTGCTTTATCCAGATGGTAATAGCTTATTTTCCTTGCACAGACTCCATATCATCTCTCTATGTAGTAAACAACTCAGTGCAAGGAAAAAAATAAAGAACATTTGGTTATTTGAGTCATATCTCTAGCTAGGAATATAGTGCGCAGCATGGAAATGGAGTCCTCCCTGGAGCCGGCACTCTTCCAGTCCAGCTTACGCACATTACACTCCACTTTCGTTTATCAATGGGAATATGCTAAAGCCCCCTTCTAAGCACCAAATGAATCAAATCACACTCCAAGAGGTTTGTGCACTAATGGAGAGTCTTTTCCGTTACCCTGGCCTTTGCTCATAATGGCCAATTCCCATCACTAATGCCACAGCCAATTTGTCTGATGACAGAATGTACACGTCACCTGCCCCTCGACTCAAGTTTTCCCATGACGTCATTAGGGTCCAATGGGTTAATATTTCACTGTTACTAAATGGAAAATGAAAATTGTTTCTGTCTTCAGCTTCCAGAATATCATACATCATGATTTCTTTTCATCAATTTAACATTACATCACCATCAAAAGTACAGTTATGGATGCTTATGAAAATTTCAGCAGTTTTATAATTTTACTTCAGCATCACATAACATCATGACTATCATTAACATAAACGTAAGACTTAACCGTATTACTAAAAAACAGTTGCAAAGCACAATCAAACAGATCTACCCATACAGTATCAATCATATACTTACTAAAATCAATAAGGAAACGCCCGTAGCCTTGCCGCTGGTACTGTGGCATAGTCATGATACATGACACATTATATTTTAATGCTGAGAGCTTCTCCTTACTGAAGTATCCAACAAGATGGCAACCCTTCTCATCATTGCGAGTTAAAACGTAGAAGAGAAAGGGTTCTACATCATAGTATAGAGTCTTATGATCCAGGAACAATTTAGCTAATAGGCACAGATTCTGACAATATATTTTGCTCACATTACCATCCACCTGAAATAACAATGGCACTGTTAGACATGCATTTTTTTGTCTAATACTTTCTTAGTATAGTATTCAAAATATACACACAAATATGATACATCTATATTCTGCAACACAGATTCAGTTTTTGCAGCAGTACTTAGAAGACAATTCTAACAAAAATGAATCTGCTAGGATCTGAAAATGTTACAAGTACACCACTATCAACCAATAAAACAATACAATCCTTTACTTTATTTCCACTGACCACTGAAACTCTAATAACAAAACAAGCAAGAAGGAGGAACATACCTCAAAGACAGAAAGATTATCTTTCCGGTAGATTTCAGTACCAGGTGGAGTGCGCCAAAGACACTTTTCCAAGTGCCGGCCCAACATAGAGACACTTTTCATGTACTTAAGACAGAATTCACAAAGGAACAGTTTGGTTAACCTGTCAGGAGGTATTGAAAAAATTAATAATGTGTATAAACCTTAGATGTATCATCTTAAAACTACTTTAAAAGTGTAACTTATAATAATCAATAAACATTAAGGCACTCTTACTGTTATTACTCTAATGATTCCTAAAACTAATGCAATGGCTGGAATCAAGAAAATTGGAGGGGAAAAAAAGGACTCACAGACAGACACAACAAAATAAAACGTACAGAAGAGACTGATTATTAAAGTGATTTCTAAAAGAAAATGATGGACGCCTGGTAAAGGCTCTTGATCCTGGGGTAGCATGAGTACGAATGACTTTGGTTTATCTATTTTGCTTGACATAGATGGCTGGTCAAATGACAAAATAATAATACGGCAGACAGTATAAGTACCCAGCGTTAATAAAAAAAGGAAAGGAAAGGAAAGGAAAGGAAAGGAAAGGAAAGGAAAGGAAAGGAAAGGAAAGGAAAGGAAAGGAAAGGAAAGGAAAGGAAAGGAAAGGAAAGGAAAATAAAACAAAATAAAATAAAGAAACCTGAAGGAAAACAAGAGACAAAAAGGATTTACGTACCGTGCATATTCCTGGGGGTATGGAGCGGAATACCATGTCTGAATATCATACTGGCCAAAATCTATGCTGGCTGGACACCGTGACATATTGAAGGGGTCCCGCTCTTGAACCGTTGTTCTATTTTTATCCATTTCCTGGTAAAGAGACAAGTCCACTGATGAGCTTCTTAAAACATAGAGTAGTTATTTATAAACAAAGCCCATAGTTATTCCCAGAAAAAAAAAGAAAAAAAGTTTATAGCTTTATCTGTCAAGATGATGTCTTCATATATGACTAGAACTTTCTTTTTCAGAATCATTATTGACATCTTAAACAAAGCAAAGTCATCCAACATTCTAAAATACTTCATATAGAAAATTACTTAATGCATTATAACATCCCATACTTTCTCTTTAGAGTTCAAACTCACCTGCACTGCCTGTTCCTGAGCCTTCTTAAACATTTCCAAATCTCTCTCAGTGACTCCTGGGGGTAAAGGTGGTCGATGGAGGGGCTCCATACTGACTTTACTCTCCACTGTGGGCGGGGAGAGCAACACTTCAGCATTCACTCCCGGATCTACCAAGGTCATACTTATACACACACTGAGCCTCAATGCATTAAAAAAAAGTATCTGGGAAATTATTAACTTTAAAAAATTCTGAGTTAATAAGAATCATTTATTCATTCACACACAAAAAATTATTTTAAAAAATAAACTAATTTCAAGCTATTCTGATTTTTCTTACTGTGATTTGTTTTCCTTAAGAACATTACTTTGCATGAACTAAAGGATTCAAAATGTTAATTCTTTTATTTCAAAGTAAATATTATTAGAAGGAAGAATGGTTTAAGGCATTAGTATAGTAATATCTCAAAGAAAGTTAAAATATACAATAATTAAAATACACACAAACAGTAAATGATTAACCATATATTATTCATGTCCTTCAACATTTAGCAACCATAATCATGAGGCCTGACTCCCAGAACCCAGCACAGCCCGGCCCCATTAACTAAGGAAAGCACACACCGCCTCTAGCCCCACTATGTTGTAGAAATTCAGGGTGAGAAAAGCTACCCGGTTATATACAGGTGGATCGCAAACCTGGATCCAAATTTTGAGGGTTATGAGACCTTATTACTTGCTGTTGCTTTTTGCTTAATATTGTTATTACTTTTTATAATTCTGGTGGTGTCAGATATGTCTGGGTTCCCAGATCGAGAGGCCCCGAGAGCTTCCACAGTTTGCCATCCCCCACTTGTTCGTACATTTTGAGAGACTAGTTCCCACCACATAACCCTGTAAATTGGCCAAATGGTAAGCTAAGGAAAGCCAGGGCAACTCTCGTGGTAACCGTTGAAGATAACTGCCAATAACAAAACACTACATCCAGGAGAGGAAAATCAAAGCATAAAAATAAATCAAAACTTGGTATAAAAAAGGGAGAAAAACAAAATAAAGAAGCAGGTCCTTATAGATCTCCTACTTCTTGATATTTCACTGATTAATCTCTGGCATGCAGTGCCTGTCACCATACATCAGTTTATAAAAACATTTATATCACTCATGCACAAGTGCATTGTCTTCTGCATGCACTAAAGCGATAAGCAACAGCTGGGGTTGAGCCCTTCAGTTGCAGTGCTGGACATTTTCTCTACTCAACAGTGCAATACTTGATATTGTCCTGATTAACTATCTTCCTGTGTCCTCTATGCTGAGAATACTTTGGTTCTGAGTAAGAGTGAGAAGTCAACCATGAGGTTGAAGACTGTCAAATTCTCTAAATGAACTATCATTATATTCTTCATAATCAAAATCTTATCTTTACAATTTATCTGATTATAAAAATCATTGATGATTTGGACATTTCATGAAAGTATCAATCCCTCTGGATTACATAGTTCCTCCTCAACATGCATTTCGTCAAGTGCATGAGAGGTGTGAAGAAAAATAAAATAAGAATCATATAACAGTGAAGTTAGGTAGTTAATAGGTTTATATGAAGGCTAGCCATGCAAGAGCAATGGAGTTAGCAGCAGTAGCAGAAGCAGCAGTAAAGAAGCACAAGCATTACGAGGGTGAGAGTGTGATGCGGGAAGGTGGCAGCACAGCATCACGGTCCACAGAGTGCCTTACCCTCACCCCCAGTGTGGCTGCTGCAGCCCTCGGGCTTCATCTTGCGCCATTTGCGTCCATCCGCTGCCTGAGTCTGGCTGCCACCACCACCCACGCTGGCCGCCAGAGGATTGGCTGCTACCAGAGTTGACGGGATGGCACTGGTGCCACCCGAGCTTGCCCCCACACTGGTGCCAGGCCACCTGTGGGACGCCCACGCTGACCATGCCCCCCCACTTCGTCCCATCCCACTTCCCGCACCACTACACTCACCACCATAGATCCCCTCAACACCTTCACCAACTCTGCCTCCACTCTCCCCACTGGCCTCACAGAGCTGGGTCTCCCCCTCTCTGGATAACTTTAATATCCTCTTTGGTCCTTTATACTTTGGTCTTTCCTGCATTGGTCTCTTCCGAGAGTCATACGGTGTATAGAGGTGGCTCAGGCCATCAAAAAGGCCTTTCAAGTGTCCAGAGGCAAGCATTGCGCTTGAAGAGTTAGTTGACGAGGAACTTCGCTCCTCATGAGGTGTGCCACTTCCCGAGTCCACCTCACCTTCACTCAGAGAATCAGATTTCCTGCCATGAAGTTTAATGCCCATAGTTCCCTTGCTGTGCT
>NC_091574.1:22048146-22060646 GCF_042767895.1 Penaeus vannamei
TGCATGTTTTATGCTTCCAGTTTTAGCTATAGGCCTGCTTTCCTTAATACTTTCATTGATGATGACTTGAAATCAAATAAAGAACTGTTTTACATAAATGTGTTTTGTTTATCCTTGATTTAATGACACAACAAAAATGAATGAATATGAAGAATTTATTAAAGCCGAATGCTTGTGGAGTTTATTTAATAAATTGCAGAGTTCATTGAATTTAAGTTTATATTCGCTGTATTAACACCAAAAATATTTTCTGCAATAAAATTGTATAGTATTTAAACAATGGAGTAATATTATTGATGTCATGTAAATATGCATACACATGAGATAATTATTGTTTTATTGCCATTTTCTGAAAAAAGTGCAAAACCTTATTTTAATGTATGTAAAGAAATCTCTAATAAGAAAAAAGTTATTAATGAACAGAACAATTATATAATTCCACGTAAATTTATAGATATATTTATAAGTAGTTTTTCAATAGTTATATTTCGTCTCTTATTTCTTTTAAATGTAAAATTTCAACTAAACCTTAAAAACTAAAACAAAAACAAAAAATAAAAATCTATATACATTTATAGTCCCCCCTCTAAACGTTCTCTTTTCTTAGTTAAATATCTGAACAATAGATGGCGCTGTATGAAGTTTTGGACCTCACATTTTTAAAATCGGTATGATACGTGCTTTCCTATCTTTCATATATAATCTATGCCTTTACCCAACTTTGTGCATCTCAACTTAGCCCAACCTAACCTCGTATCAACCTATCCCAGTTTAAACTGACTTAACATGACTTACCCAGTCTAGTCTCGCCCAACCTACCCTATATTAAATCTTGTTCATCTAAACCGAGCCCAAACTAACTTTTTCCCAGCCTATCCTAACCTAGCCTAGCCTCTACTATTCCAACTTAACCTAGCCTATCCTAAGCTAATCTAACCGTATCTGGCTCGTTCCTAACCTTGCCTAACCCAACCCAACCCAACCCAAAAACAAGAACCAAGGATACACAAGAGTCAGAACTCCTGGACTTACAAATGACATAGGTAGACAGCCCCAAACACCTGTCTACTTTGAAAGCTGAGCACAGCCATAGACAGCGCATCAACCTCATCAACTGCATTGAAATTCCCCATTGCAATGCATTCCCTGCTCTCCCCCTCCCCCTCATAATTCCAGAGCAGCACAAACGGAGAGGAAATAAAAGAGTGGGGGTTGAGCTATGCGGGAAGAGATGCAGTATGTGGTATGTGGTAAGAATGTGATTAACGGAGGTAGAAATGCGATGGCTCCGGGGCTAGGTACCAGGGGAGAGAGGGAGAGAGGGAGAAGGGGCGAGGGTGGATGGGGGGGGTCTCCAGAATCATTTATGAAGAGCGGTATTAACACACTCGGGTTACAGTGCCACACCACGAGACAGACGAGTCGATAAGAGGGAGAAGGGTGGGAGGAAGAATAAATTGGGGGGAGGGGGGCAAATGATAACGACACATAAAAGAAAAAAGACTAAGTTAAGCAGATATAGATAAATAGCACGAGAGAGAAAGAGACAAAGAAATTGATGGAGACATTTAGACAAAAGGACAGATATATAAACAGATAAATAAATAGTCAGAGAGAGAGAGAGAGAGAGAGAGAGAGAGAGAGAGAGAGAGAGAGAGAGAGAGAGAGAGAGAGAGAGAGAGAGAGAGAGAGAGAGAGAGAGAGACGAAGGGGAGGGTGAAAGAAAAACACGATGTTAGTGTGCGGGGGGGGGGGGATCAGTCAGAGAAAACGAGAAAGTTACGGAATAAGATAACCTCTCCCCTCCTTAACTATAGAAGACAAAAGACAAGAAAACAATGACTACACCATAATGCCACACTCGACAAGTTCAACCTTCTTTTTCATAGGGAATAGAGAAAACAGCAAAAAACAAACTATTCCTTTAAATAACTCGCTACATCCCCTCCTAACCCCTTACCGCCCCCAACCCCATAGCCCCCGCCATCCTCTCAGCCAAACAGAAACCCAATTACTTATATGGTAAGCCTAGCGGTGGCCGACCTCAAAGAGAGTGTTTTAGGCCTACGCGCCTCGTCCCGCTACCACCACCTTGACGCCCGGCCGCCCGCCCGTCCCGCGCCTCCCTCACCAGCACCACCGAACGTCTCTGGACCTCTGCCAGCCTCGCCTCGCTCACTCACAGCACGGCCTTCTATCGCTCGCCTATCTATCGCTTCAATGTACATCGACAGCTTTCCCGACGTCCCTCGCCTCTGTACGCATACCGGCGGGCAAATCCGATAACGAGGTTTTTGTTTGTTCTAATCACCCCCCTTCCCCTGACTTCAAACAGGTGTACTGCGGGGAGTAAAAGCTTGCGTTACCTATTGCATGTGAAGGTAGAGAACCTCTCGTCTCTCTATTCTGAATATTACGTCACATAGTATTAGATAACTGCAATGTCCGCCCAATTACAACCTGGCTGTCAAAATCCAAGATGCGGCTGCTTATTACGTGGGTTATTAGCATTTTTATACTGATAACGCTCATTACAAGGGACCCCTGCAGCTGAAAGTCTTCCTGAATCACACATCGCATTCGTTCTGAAAATCCTTTACATTCGATTACGAACACGGAGAACAGATACAGCCGACATGGGTAGAGTAGGCAGATATATTGAATGATGGATGGCGAGGGAGAAAATAAGAGGGAGAGAGAGAGAGAGCAGAGAGGAGGGCGAGTGAGTTGGCGAGTAGAAGGTGGGAGGAGGGGGAGAGAGGAGGGGAGCGGGGAAGAGCCGAAGCGAGCTAGGAAAAAAACTGTTGAGCAGGCGGGCAAGAAATGGACGGGTGGAGAGGAATAAAAAAAACGGAAAGAGAAGAGACAAAGAGAATAAGAGGACGAACGCAAGTCAGTCGAACCGAAGAGTGAAAATAAATCAGGCAGAGTGGAAAAAAGGTCTCGCAGCCATAAATCTCTCGGAGCCATCACTCAGCGGCCCATCAACCAAGCACCGGAGCCATAAACATAACAAACAAGCAATCAACACGTCTCTTCAAACGCAGCTCCAACAAGACGTCCATAATGCTACGTCATCGGGTCGCCCGGGCCATTCCTATGCAATTACCGCCGACAAATTAACCAATTATCGCCAATGAAGATGGAAGAGCGAGAGGCTCTGACGATCGCGCGGGTGGACTAAATATAGTGCGTTGTGTATACAGGCGCGTTCCTGCCTTTGTGCATGCACGCGCCGCAATGCACTGGGCGACATGCAGGGGCGCCCATTGGGGGCTCCCCAGGACCATTCTGCCCCCGTCCGCGGTGGGGGAGGAAATAGCTCTTTTAAACGAGACGGAGAAATTCTCGAGTCCATATCCATATCGAGGAAATGCCCGACGCGTGAGGAAAAGACGCCAGAATGAGTTAATAGTCGCATTTTCGATGTCAGGCCCCGCCTTCCCCGCCCACGGGACACCCCGTAGGATGTACGGCCTGCCAGCAAGCACAAGGACATCCTTGAGGTGAGCCGAAGGCATGATGCAGTGTTGAAGGCGTGGGCCGATCGTGAGTGTGAGTTCAACGCCCCAGTGCACTCCTGCCCTCTAGCGCGCGGCCGTGACACTACCTCGCTTGTTTACATGCAGTTCCTCCCTCGTTAACGCGTCCGCCCACGGCCCACGGGCGCCCTCGGCCTGACGTTTCGCCGACTCCCGGCTCGAAGCGCTCGCCCGCTGCCCCGGGAGCTGGAAGTGCGAGGCGCGCAGCGAGCGCGAGGGGAAGGGGAAAGGGAAAGAAAGTAAATAGCCCCGCGAGGGAGGCGATGGCATCATGGCGAGGGTCGCTGCCTCCTCTCACCTTCACCTGTCCTTACACGCGCGGCGGCGACGATCCTTCTGACGCCGCCTCCACGCCGCTGCCACCGCGCCGCACGTTCCCACGCCCATCAAAATCGAGACCACTGCGACGGAATAACGCCAGCGACGACGACACCCAGGCCAAGGGACGCATCGCGCACGGACTCCACCAAAGGAAACCTACCGTAACGCACAGGGCATGCACGCGCACAGGTCACGTGGTCTTCTATCTCCTGAGGATCGTATTGTTACGTAACGCGTCACGCCCACCCAGCGCACGCCAGCCCTCGCGCCCCCTGACTTCCACCCGCCCACCCTTCCCCCACAACAGGTCATCCTCCCGTTTTATCCTGGCAAGATGTAATCCTTCCAGCTGCCCCGTTCCCCCCTGATCGGTAATTATTTCCCCTCAGGTTTCCCTTCTAGGATCGATTGAGGGTGTCGCCAGCGCCCCGGCCCCCAGGTTCCGCGAATGCATACCTCGTTAACGTCCCCCGCCGCTCGCCCTCCCCCTTTCGACGTCCTCAACCTATCCTTCACCCTCGCCCTCACTATCTCCTTCTCTTACTATTTCTCCTTCTCCCTCTCCCTCCATCTTCCTCACCGTCCACCTCCCCCTCCCCCTCTCCCTCTCGCTCTTCCTCACTCCCACCCCTCCCTTTCCCTAACCCACGCCCTCTCCTCATATCCCACTCGCTTTTTTTTTTTTTCGTTTTTTTTTTTTTTCCTTTTTTTTAAAGGATCGCTGGTTGCACAACACAGTACAAACAACACGGCCCCGCTTGCTCATTCTAGGAAGCGAGCGTTGTCACTCCTGCTCTTTGTGTTTCTCTATTCCTCCTTTATTCATTTCTTCTCTATATTTTTCCCCCCTCTGGGAGACACACAGACGCCGCGCCGCCTCACGCAAGCGCAATCAACAACACACACCGAAGCAGACACGCACGCAAGCACGCACGCGAACACTTCCAGGCTAACAATAACACAAACAATAATCAAAGCGAATAAATGCACCAGCCACGGCATTTGTTTTATTGCCGTGGCCAGCATCACCTTTAATCGATCAGCATCATCGCCATAAATAGCATCATGAGGAGTTGCCGTCGCGATAACTATTATTACTTCTAAAATAAGCGTTGATGATGGTCATTCGTGATTACGACGATAATAAATAGTCAATAATCAACATTAATAGCGATAACAGTAATCATAATAATAATCATAATAATAATAACCATAATCATAACAACAACAATAATAATAATAATAATAATAATAATAATAATAATAATAATAATAATAATAATAATAATAATAATAATAACTACAATAACTACAGCAACAAAAAAATAACTAAGTAATAATGATGGCAATGGTAACAGTAATAATAATAATGATGATGATAATGAAGATGGTGTTGATAATGATGATAAATGCAATAGTAACATTAATAATGAAAATAACATAAATGGTAATGATAATGATAACGATAACGATAACGATGTCGATGCTAACAATAAAGATAATGATAATAATAATGATAATGCTCTTCACGACAACAACAACAGCCGCGTCCCACCCAAGACGCCGACTCCCCAACCAACACCAAGAGCAAGGCCTCGGTAACACGACCGGACTCGTCGTGGTTATACTGAACGCGGGGGTAGGGGGGGAGAGAAGGGGAGGGAGAAGGGGAGGGAGAGAGGGAGAGAGGGAGAGAGGAAGGGAGTGGGAGGGAGAGGGGGAGTGAGGGGGAGTGGGAGGGGGGGGAGGGGAGAGAGGGGAGTGAGGGAGGGGGAGGGAGAGGGGGAGGGAGAATGGAAGTGGGAGGGAGGGGAGGGGGAGAGTGGGAGGGAGAGGAGAGGGAGGGAGAGGGGGAGGGAGAGGGGGAGTGGGAGGGAGGGAGGGATGGAGGGAGGAAGAGGGAGAGGGAGAGAGAGGGGGGAAGAGGGAGAGGGGAGAGAGAGAGAGAGAGAGAGAGAGAGAGAGAGAGAGAGAGAGAGAGAGAGAGAGAGAGAGAGAGAGAGAGAGAGAGAGAGAGAGAGAGAGAGGAATAGAGAGAGAGAGAGAGGCAAAAAATAGAGAGAGAGAGGCAAAAATAGAGAGAGAGAGGCAAAAATAGAGAGAGAGAGAATGAGCGAGAGGGTTCAGCGACAGTTGCGGGGCGGTGAACAGTCGCGTCCCTTTAGTGGAGTGAACAATACTGTTCACATCAATCATTCAACCCACATGCACACCGCCACTCTCGGCCTCCCGCTCGCACTCTCGCTGAACACACCATACACATGCATACCGCATCGGGGGCGCATTCGGACATCGTTTTGGTTTGCTTTGGAGACTGATTGAGTGGGTCGGAGGGTGGGCAAGGAGGCAGGTGGGCAAGGAGGCAGGTGGGTGGGTGAGTGAGTGGGTGGGTGGGTGAGTGAGTGAGTGAGTGAGTGAGAGTGAGTGAGTGAGTGAGTGAGTGAGTGAGTGAGTGAGTGAGTGAGTGAGTGAGTGAGTGAGTGAGTGAGAGAGAGAGAGAGAGAGAGAGAGAGAGAGAGAGAGAGAGAGAGAGAGACAGAGAGGGAGAGAGAGGAGAGACCCCATACCACACTGTCCGCAGCGTCACCACCTCTTCCCCTCGGCCACAGAATTGTCACCTTCCTCTCCCTCTCCCTCTCCCCTACCCTCTATCACCCCGCCCCCCCCCCTAAGCACCAGCCCAAAGCCGCCCACGCCCGCCCATCCTCCCCGATCACCCGACACACAACACCCTTTATCCTCACACCTAGAGAGCCCGAACAACAGTCTCTTTCCTGTTCCGCAGCTGACCCCTCCTACCATTTCTCCCTCCCCCCCTCTTTCTCTCTCCTCTCTTCCCCCTTTCTCGTTCTTCGTTTCTCCTCGCCCCTCTCTTTCTCTTTCTCCTTTCCCTATCTCTTCTTCTCCCTCCTCTTTCTCCTTTCCCTCTCTCTTCTTCATCCCTTTATCCATATATCTCGCTCTCTCCTCTCTTTCTCTCTCTTCTTTCCTCTCTCTCTCTCTCCTCCTTCTCCTTTCTCTTTCTACTTTCCCTATCTCTTCTTCCCTTCTCTCTCCTTTTTTTCTTTTTCCCTTTCCTCCTCTCCAACTTCTCTCTTACCCTTTCATTCTCATTTCCCTTCCCGTCTCTCTCCTTCCCCTCCCCTTTCTCCTACCCTTCTTCCAATTCCCCCTTCTTCTCCTCCTCCTCATCCTTCTTCCCCTCTCCTCCTCTTCCCCCTTTGACAATCCAAACTGATCAGCTGGCGGCTTTCCCTCCTTACGCGAGCAATAACAGGAAAGAGCCAAACGAGGGAGGATGGGAGTAGGCGAGGGAGGAATGGAGTGAAGGGAGTGGAAGTGAGAAAGGGGTGAAAGAAACAGGGAGAAAGAGAGAAGCGAGAGAGGAATGAGAGAGAGAGCTCAGGAGGAAGGGGGGAGAGAGGGGGAGGGGGCGAGAGAGAAAGAGACAGAAAGAGAGAGAGAGAGAGAGAGAGAGAGAGAGAGAGAGAGAGAGAGAGAGAGAGAGAGAGAGAGAGAGAGAGAGAGAGAGAGAGAGCGAGAGAGAGAGAGAGCAGGAGGCGGCGAGCGCGCGCGTGCCTCTTAACACCATTGATTCCAGTACTGCATCGCCGTCCCTACAATCACTTTTACGGCCCAGTATTCCCCTTTAAAAAAAAATCAATCTTCGCCTCCTTATCCCACTTATCAATAAAGCCGTGATTATTATAATTACTGTTGGCGCAAGTTGACCTTTCCCTCCGCGAGCATTCCCGGGAGCCCAATTCCTAATTCCTCAATTAATATTCCATTATCAGGGATGAAAAGTATAGCGGAATAATATTTATGGTATTAGAAATTGGACAACCAATAACAGCGCCCTTGTTTTGAATATTAAAATCATTACAATCATCCCATCAGCGGGTGAAGAGAGGAGGGAGGAGGAGGAAAGGAGAGAAAGGACAGTAAAGCTGAGTGGATGGGGGAAAGAGGGAGACAATGGAGGAGAGAGAGGTTGAGAAAGAGAAAGAGAAAGAGAGAAAAAAAGAAAAAGAAAGAAAGAGAGCAGAGAAGAGAAGAGAAGAGGAGAGGAGAGAGAAAAGAGATGGAGAAGAGAAAAGAAAAGAAAAGAGAGAAGTGGCGGGTGATCAAAACATCTCCAAAACGTTTAAACAACCAAGCATCCACCCCCACCCCCACCCCACTTCCCGGAGAACCCCCCGCGCACAGGCCTCGGAGTCCCTTCCAGGTAATGCCGTCCCAGAGCCGGGTTCCAGATTCCAGTTCCGGAAGGGCTGGGAATTGCGGCAGCTACAAAAGAGGGGAAGGGGAAAAAGGCAAAGGCAATACAAGGCATCTGAGTAATCGCCCGGCAAGAGGAGAGGTGAAAAGAGAAAAGGAGGGGAGAGAGAGAGGGAGAGGGCGAGGGGAAAGGAAATGGGAGAAGGAGAGGGAGAGGGAGAGGGAGGGAGGGAGGGAGAAAAAGAGAGAGAGAGAGAGAGAGAGAGAGAGAGAGAGAGAGAGAGAGAGAGAGAGAGAGAGAGAGAGAGAGAGAGAGAGAGAGGGAGAGAGAGAGAGAGAGAGAGAGAGAGAGAGAGAGAGAGAGAGAGAGAGAGAGGGGGGGTGGAGAGCAGCAGTGGGGAGGAGAGACAAACGCCCGTCAACGCGAGAGAGAACAAAAGAGCCCATACCCGAGGACGGGACCAAAACGATACCCTTCGAGAGTAACTTGAGCCAGCTATCTCGGGGCCATCGCATGCATGGTCCTCAACCCCCTCCCTTTCCGTCCCTTCGCTTTCCTTCCTTTTCCCATCCCTTCCCTTCGCTCCCTCCTCCCTCCTTTCCCTTTCCCTTCGCCTTCCCTTTCCTTTTTCCCTCCATTCCCTTTCCCTCCCACTCCTTCCCCTTTCTCTTTCCCTCCCCTTCCCTTTTCTTTCCCTCCCCCCTCCCTTCCCTTCCTCTTCCTCCCCCTCCCTTTATCCCCCGTTCCTCCTGCCCCTAACCTGTCCCCCTCCCCCCGCGCCAGGAGAAGCATTGCACTGATCCGGGAATTCAACTCCCTCGCCCCCTCAACCCTCACCCCCACCCCCCACCCCTACCCCCCCCCCCCCTCTCAACACGAGCTCCCCTCATTCGAAGCCCCCCCCCCCTCCCCCCTCCATAGAAGGATCGATACCCGGGAGTGAATATTTAACAACACAAACACAGGGGCCTCAGAGCTCAGCACGCACATACATACATACGCCCGCACGCACGTCCAAACGCATACACGCACACACGCAATAACGCACACGCATACAACAACAAAAAAACGCGCACATGCAAACACACTTCCACAGGCAAATAAACACACAAACGCACGTGCGACACACACACACACACACACACACACACACACACACACACACACACACACACACACACACACACACACACACACACACACACACACACACACACATACTCGCTCTCCGCTGACAGGATAACACACCTGATAACATCCGCGCACATGACACGGCCGTTATTATGACGCATTACCACACTCCCGCCGCCCTTACGCAAACGCTCGCTCAGTCCGCGAGGGGGGAGGGGGGGAGGGAGGGAAGGAGGGGGGAGGAGAAGAGGGAGGAGGGGGCGAGGGGAAGAGGGAGGAGGGCGAGAGAAAAAAGAAGGGGAAAGGGGGAGGAAAAAGGGAGGAAGAAGGAGGAGGAAAAAAAAAACAAAAGAAGAGTGAAGCAGTAAGAGAAACGCTAAAGGGGAAACCGTAAGAGGGAGGAGGGTGGAGGATTAAGAGGAAAGTTTGTGGGAGGAGGGAGGATGAAAGAGGAAGGCGAGAAGTAGAAAAAAGGAAGGAAGGGAGAAGGGAAGAGATGAAGAAAATAGGAAAAAAACATAAGAGGAAGCAGGAGGAAGAGAGGGAGAGAGGAAGAAAGTTAGAGGGAGGCGAGCAGTAGAAAAAAAGAAAGAAAGGAAGAGAGGAAAATAGGGAAAAACATAAGAGGAAGCAGGAGGGAGGGAGAGAGAGAGAGAGAGAGAGAGAGAGAGAGAGAGAGAGAGAGAGAAAGAGAGAGAAAGAGAGAGAGAGGAAAAGAAGGAAAAAAAGGGCAAGAACGAGGCCATGGAAGGGGAGACGGGGAAGACAAGAGAGGCGCAGGGAGAGGGGAGAAGCCTCAGTTTCATTAAAGACACAGTACTCGAACATCCGCGGATCGGCTCGCCCCGACTGCTGCTCCAGGTAGGTTGAAACTCGGTGGCGGGGGTAAGGGGGGGGGGCGAAAACAAAGATGGAGGGGAGGTGGAGGTGGTAAAAGAGGGGGAGGGGAAGAGGTTAAAAAAAGGGGGGGACGGGGAGGAAGTATAAAAGGGTGAGGGAGGGGGAGGTAAAATAAGGAGGGGTAGGGGGAGCGAACGCTTTATCGATGGCGTGAGACTCAAAAGGGGCGGGGGCAGGGGGCGGGAGGGGGGAGGAAATTTTGGAAGTGGGGTTCGCGCGATTCAAATACCCGGACGAATTCATGCGCAAAAATAACAAAGTGAATGTGCTTTTCCCGGACCACATACAGGCTGCCATCACCGAGCTCTCGTGGGGGGGGGGGGAGGCTATCAAAACCTATCGGCGGAATACTCGAACGCCCAAAAGAGACACACTAATATGAAGGTAAACCAAATGGTACTTCCTCGGTCAGTCACGCACACGCACACGCACACGCACACGCGTCAAGTCAAGTCGCTCGCTCACTAAATCAAGTCTAAGACGCTGCAAATCAATGAGCATCGGAGCAAGGGAGAGCCGTCTTGGCCAGCGACAAGAGGGAAGGTGGTGGGAGAGGTTGGCATTATGGCGACCTTGGCCGTGACCCCCCCCCCTTCCCTCCCTCTCCACCTCCCTAACCCGACCCGCACCCACACGCCCGCCGCCCACCTAGCACAACCCTTTAAATCTAGGCCTAGGTTACTACGTCGAAAACTCTGCGGGAGGGGGAGGGGGGGGGGAAGGGGTGCCCCTCCGCGCCCGCTGCCGGTCCTCTCGTCCGGCCGCCACACGACGAAGCGCTGTCGCAGACGCAGACGTTCGTCTTCGAGATGCCCGATCGCGCGCCGAGTCCCCACCCCCCTTCTTTTCCCCCTTTGATCTTCGCGATGGCCCGGCCGCTCCTGAGGCATCCATCCACGTCTACGCTCTCGCTCCTTTTCGACCCGTCGCCCAAAATACCCATCCCTTTGCCCTCCCACAACGCCCGCCCGCCTTCACGCCCAACCAATCACCCATACACCCACCCACAACAATCAACCAATCCAACCCCCATCATTCTATCCATCCATCCATCCAATACTTCCAGTACATAATCGACATAAATAAACAAACAAAAATAAATTTAAAAATACACACTAACATACATATATACACACATCACCACCACCACCTCCAACCCTCCAACCCTCCAACCCTCCAACCGCCCCTCCTGCAATAAGACTCCCTCCAACTCCAACTCCAACTCCCGTACAGAGGTTAAGAAGACTTTTGACAGCGAGGGCGGGCAAAGGAGGCAGATATGAATGGGAGACGGGGGGGGAGGGAGGGAGAGAGGGAGAGAGGGAGAGAGGGAGAGAGGGAGAGAGAGAGAGAGAGAGAGAGAGAGAGAGAGAGAGAGAGAGAGAGAGAGAGAGAGAGAGAGAGAGAGAGAGAGAGAGAGAGAGAGAGAGAGAGAGAGAGAGAGAGAGAGACACACACACACACACATACACACACAGACACACACACACACACACACACACACACACACACACACACACACACACACACACACACACACACACACACACACACACACAACGAAAAGAACAAAGGAGGGAAAACAGCCAAAACACGAGACAAAGGGAGAAGCAGGAAGGACGCTGATTGGGAAGAGAGGGGGGAAGAGGGACAGGAGTGGAGGGAGGGGGGGGGGGGAGGAGGGAGGGGAGAGGGAACAGAGAGGAGGAGAGGTGGGCCGGGGAAGGAAGTGGCGGAGGGGGGGGGGATTGCAAATAAAGCTGCGTGGAACGAAGGGAGGAGGGGGGGATAAAAAAAATAAGTCAATAAGAAAGATGGAGGAAAGGGTTGAAGGCAGGAGGGGAAAGAAAGGAAAAGGGAAGGGGGAAGGAGAGTCAAAGAGAAACGAGAAGAGGAGAAAGTAAAGGAAGGAGAAGATTTTTTTTTCTTTTTTTTTTTAGAAAAAAAGAGAAAAGAAGGAGCGGAAGTAAAAATGAGATCAGAGAACAGAGGAGAGGAGAGAAGGGTTGAAATGAGACGAGATGAGATTAGAAGAGAAGAGAAGAGACGAGAAGAAAATAATGAAAGAAAAAAAGGAGAGGATGAAAAAAGGGGGAATGGAAGGGACAAGAGAAGAGAAGCGAGAAAAGAGGAGCGGAGAAAAGAAGGGGCGACGCGAGAGGTGGGAGAAGAGAAGGGGCCGTGAACACCGAGCCCGCCGAGGGGGCCTGCAACCGAGGGCTATGGGGAAGGAGCGGGGGGCGGGAGAGGAGAGGGAGGAAGAAGGAGAGGCGGTAGACAAGCAGCACACAAGCGGTGGTCCGGGTAGCGGCCTGACCGGCCACGCCAAGCGATCAATGGAGACAACATAAGTGTGACGTAGCAGTTCCTATGACGCAACCCCG
>NC_091574.1:22070646-22088146 GCF_042767895.1 Penaeus vannamei
GAGAGAGAGAGAGAGAGAGAGAGAGAGAGAGAGAGAGAGAGAGAGAGAGAGAGAGAGAGAGAGAGAGAGAGAGAGAGAGAGAGAGAGAGAGGAGGAAGGTAGGGATGTAGAGAGAGAGAGAGAGAGAGAGAGAGAGAGAGAGAGAGAGAGAGAGAGAGAGAGAGAGAGAGAGAGAGAGAGAGAGAGAGAGAGAGAGGGAGGGATGTAGAGAGAGAGAGAGAGAGAGGGAGAGAGAGAGAGAGAGAGAGAGAGAGAGAGAGGGAGAGAGAGAGAGAAGGAGAGAGGGAGGGAGGGATGGAGGGATGGAGGGAGGGATAGAGGGAGGGAGAGAGAGAGAGAGGGAGAGAGCGAGAGAGAGAGAGAGAGAGAGAGAGAGAGAGAGAGAGAGAGAGAGAGAGAGAGAGAGAGAGAGAGAGGAAGGTAGGGATGTAGAGAGGGAGGGAGGGAGCGAGGAAGGAAGGAGGGAGCGAGGGAGGGAGGGAGAGAGGGAGGCAGACTGGGATGTAAAGAGGGAGGGAGGGAGGGAGGGAGGGAGGGAGGGAGGGAGGGAGGGAGGGAGGGAGGGAGGGAGGGAGGGAGGGAGGAGAGAGAGAGAGGGGGGAGAGACGGGGGGAGAGAGAGAGAGAGAGAGAGAGAGAGAGAGAGAGAGAGAGAGAGGGGGGGAGAGAAAGAAAGAAAGAATGAGAGAGAGAAATAAAGAAAGAAAGAAATAAAGAAAGAGAGAACCGGTGGAGGGAAATAGCTCCACAAACCACACGCGCAGGAAAAAGAGGGAGAAAAAAGAACAGTGACACATGTACTTTACCAACACCCGCCCTCACGTTCGCCTGCGCAAACACTTCCCCGCCATTTACCTGAAAAAAGAAAAACACAAAGGCCATTATTACAATAAGCCACGTTATATTTTCATCAACACGAACAATGTAAACAGACTTCAACTAAATACGAATACTTGTCTGGCTTCCCCTGCTTTCTCCTTCCATGCCTCCCCTCTCCCACCCTTCCCCTTTTCCTAATCCCCTCCCCTCTTTAATCATACCCTCCTCCTTCCCTCTCTTTCTATCCCGTCCCCTCTCCTCCTCTATCTCCTCCCCCTCCTTTTGATGACCCCCTTTTCTCCAATCCCTCCCTCTTCTCCAATCCCTCCCCTCTTCTCCTATTCCTTCTCCCTTTCTCCAATCCCTCCCCTCTTCTCCTATTCCTTCTCCCTTTCTCCAATCCCCTTCTCCTTTCCCCTCGCTTACCACCAGTTTTACCATAACTCAATCAACTAATTACCTCTGGCATTCACCAGGGGGAAGAAACGAAACTCCTTCCTCAACTGCCAAACATAATCAGTGTTTAAAGAGCAAGAACAAAATCAACACTGGCAATGCATCATCATTATCAACAGTAACAACCTCAACAACAACAAGAGCAACAGCAACGACAGCAATAACAACAACCTCAACAACAATAAAAACATCAACAACAACAACAACAGCACCAACTAACAAAACACACACAACAACAGCAATAAACAACAACCGTAAAAGCAAATACGACAACAATAATAACGACGACCAAGACAACAACAACTACAACAACAACAGGACCAGCAAGGCAAGCACACCTGCGTCTTCTCGAGACCACTCCAGCTCAAAGTGATTAGTAACCGTGAGAGCCAAGGTGTTAAAGCTAATTAAGGTGAGCGGGTTATCTCACTCTTCAGGGGCGTGCGCGCAAGGGGTCCATCAGCGACACGGCGAAGTCGCCAAAGTGCTACTGTGAGTTTAACATGACAGTGCAGGAAGAGAGGAAGGAGGCGTGGGGAGAGGGAGAGGAAGGAGGAGTGGGGAGAGGGAGAGGGAGAGGGAAAGGGAGAGGGAGAGGGAGAGGGAGAGGGAGAGGGAGATGGAGAGGGAGAGGGAGAGGAAGGGGGAATGGGGAGAGGGAGAGGGAGAGGAAGGGAGGCGAATGGGGAGAGGGAGAGGGAGAGGGAGAGGGAGAGGGAGGGAGAGAGGGAGAGAGGGAGAGAGAGAGAGAGAGAGAGAGAGAGAGAGAGAGAGAGAGAGAGAGAGAGAGAGAGAGAGAGAGAGAGAGAGAGAGAGAGAGAGAGAGAGAGAGAGAGAGAAATAGGAAGAGAAAGAGAAAGAGGGAGAAATAGGAAGAGAGAAAGAGAAAGAGGGAGAAATAGGAAGAGAGAGAGAGAGAGAGAAATAGGAAGAGAGAGAGAGAGAGAGAGAGAGAGAGAGAGGAGAGAGAGAGAGAGAGAGAAATAGGAAGAGAGAGAGAGGTAAGGGTAAGGAAGAGAAAGTGGAAGGGGGACTGGGAGAATATGAATGAGAAGAAAAAAATGGTAAAAATTAAGGCGACAAAGAGATCTTCATAGGGAATAAAACGAGAAACAAAGGGCAAAGAGTTTTCACCCCCACCCCCACCCCCCAGTTCTTTCTTCTGTAGATTCCTCCGAGCTACGTTTAGTTTTCGCGAGGCATAAACACGCCCGTTTTGTCTCTCTCTCTCTCTCTCTCTCTCTCTCTCTCTCTCTCTCTCTCTCTCTCTCTCGCTCTCTCTCTCTCTCTCTCTCTCTCTCTCGTCTGTGTCTGTCTCTATTTCTCTTTCTTTCTCTCTCTCTGTCTGCCTTTCCGTGTCTCTTTCTCTTACTCTCTCTCTCTCCAGACCTGTCTTTATCTGCATTCCGCCCTCCCGCTCTCTTTCTCGCCGTTCCCCTTGCCCTATCCTCTTCCCTTTCTTTCCTCCCTCCTCTCATAAATAAGAGGATAAATGTCAGGAGTACCGTGCGAGGGGCACATGCAACAACACTGTCACTCTCCCCCCTTCCCCTCCCCCAACCCCCTCTATACTCGTCTTTATTCTCGTCCTCTTTCAAGTCCTCTTCTTCCTCTTCTTCGTCTTCTTCTGCAACTTTTTATTCCCTTAATCGCCGTTGTCTTTCTCGTCACTCTTCTTCGTTTTCTCTTTTCCCTCTTCCATTTTCTTCTTTCAATCTTGATCTTAATCTTATTTTCATTTCGTTCTCTATCTTGTTCTCGTTCTTGACATTCTTCTCTTCTCCCCTCCCCTCCCTCCCTCCCCTCCCCTCCCCTCCCCTCCTTTCCTCTCGCCCCCACTGTTCCCCTCCCCTCCTCTCCCATCCCCACTCTTCCCCTCTCCACTCCTCTCCTCCCCACTCTTCCCCTTCCCCTTCCCCCTTCCCCTCCTCCCCTCCCTCCCCTCCCCTCCTCTCCTCTCCTCTCTCCTCTCCTCTCCCTCTCCTCTCCTCTCCTCTCCTCTCCTCTCCTCTCCTCTCCTCTCCTCTCCTCTCCTCTCCTCTCCTCTCCCTCCTCCCTTCCTCTGTCTCCTCTCCTCTCCCTCCTCCCCTCTCCTCTCCTCTCCTCTCCTCTCTCCTTCCTCCTCTCCTTCCTCCTCTCCTCTCCTCCTCTCCTCCTCTCCTCTCCTCTCCTCTCTCCTTCCTCCTCTCCTCTCCTCTCCTCTCCCCTCCCCTCCCCTCCTCCTCTCCTCTCCTCTCAACCAATCGCCGCCACCTCCGCCTCTCAGCAGCAGCAACAGCGGCAGGAGCAGGAGCAGCGCCCTACCTGCTCAGCGGCGGGACCCCGATGCTTCAAACGTTTCGAGCAATCGGTGAGCTGTTGCTTTGTTTACACGGCGGCTCCAATCAACTCGCCCTCAACTCAAAATAGAACGCGGCGTCGGGCTTCAAATGGGCGAGTGATCCTTTCGTGCGATTATTTCTGAACTTGTGGAGGAGGAGGAGGAGCAGGGGAAAGAGGGGGGGGAGGAGGAGGAGGGGAAGGAGGAGGGGAAGGAGGAGGAGGTGGAGGAGGAATAGGAAGAGGAGGAGGAATTGGAAGGGAAAGAGGAGGAGGAAGGAGGAGGAGGAATGGGAGGGGAAAGAGGAGGAGGAGGAGGAATGGGAGGGGAAAGAGGAGGAGGAGGAGGAGAAGGAGGAGGAGGGAGGAGGAGGAGGAGGAGGAGAGGAGGAGAAGCAGGATGAAGACGAGCATGAGGATGAAGAGCAGGTGGAAGAGGAAGAGGAGGGAGAGGAAGATGACGAGGGAGAGGAGGAGGAGGAGGGAGAAGAGACGAAGATGATGAAGAAGAGGAGATAAAGATGATGAAGAAGAGGAGATGAAGATGAGTAAGGAGGAGGAGGATGTGGGAGGAGAGCACGACGAAGCGAAGGAGAAAGGCCCCGAAGACGTCGCCGAGGAAGGCATCCCCGCACGCCAACGCCGCCCCCTCCCGGCCCATCCTGCAGCCAGCGTCGAGATAACGGCGAAACGGAGGCAAGCAATAACTCCACCGTTTGGCCTTACACTAAGAGAACGACGTCAATTAAACTCCATAAATAACTGCCCGGCTCGCGCACCCTCTCCCCCTCCTCCTTCCCCATCCCCCTCTCCCCTCCTAACCTTTCCACCCTCCACCTTCCTCCTTTCCCCCATCCCCCCACCTCCTTTCACATCCTCATCCCTTCTTCCTCACTCTATCCCTCTCCCCCTCCCTCCTCATCCCCATCCCATCCCTTCCCCCTTTCCTATCCCTTCCCCTTCCCATCCCTTCCCTCCCATCCCATCCCCTTTCCCCCATCCTATCTCTTTCCCCCATCCTTCCTTCCTCCCACCCAATCCCCTTCTCCCCCAGCCCTCCCTTCTACCCCCCCCCCCCCTCGAGACCCAAGATACAGTTTATTGATCGGATCGCAACGGACGCCTTTTCCGCGTGACAAAAATACCTAATCTAATACTCAGACGCGACTCACGGTATACAAGGCAGGTGGGAGTAGTAACCCTCGACGCCGACCGTTGTTTATTCTGGGACTCGCGAGTGACGACGAGGCGAAGGCGGCACCGCGGGAGGGAACGATCTTTTTTTTCTACTTCTTTTTAACTTTTCTTTTATTTTCATTTAGTCACAAGTTCTAGTTTTTTAACACTTAATTTTTCCTTAGACGCAAGTTCTCGTTTTTGTAAACTCTTATTTTGTCCTTAATTAAAGGCGAGTTCTTACGCTTTTTTCTCTCCTTTATCTCTTTTTAATCGCAAGTTTCATTCGGTCTCCTTATCAACCTCTCATTATTCCTCTCTTTCCTTCCTCGTTCAAATGCAAAGAATGATAATGAAACGATGCATTTCTTTTTTCTCTTTCCCTCTTTCCCTTTTCTTAATGAGCTGTCCTTCCCATGCCTATAATTAACGAAGGGGACACACACTATCATTAATAACGTGCAGCGACAAGATAAAGAGAGGATGTGAATACAAAAAAAAAAAAACTTGACTAATCCCGAAATAGAACGGGGGAGGGGGAAGGGGAGGGGGAGGGGGGAGCGAAGCGAAGCGGGAAGAGCAAAGAGAGAAGAGGGAGATAGAAGAGAAAAGATGGAAATGGAAGGGGGAAATGTTAATGAAAATGGGGAAAATGAAAAAAAAAAGAGAGAGAGAACCAGAACACAGAAAGAAAGAACAAAAATAAGAAAAACACACACATCCGATAATCCATTACCCCCACCCACCCATCCTACCCCACCCCTGCCCTCTCCCCCGTCCGACCATCCCCTCACCCATTACAAAGACTGCCCAGACGGCGCCCATTGCCACCGCGCCCAGCCAATGCGGGAGATGATGAAGCTGTCCCCGTAGCCGATGCGTCGCCGTGACACCTACGCGCGCATTTCCAATTCTCACCCTTAGCTCTTGATCCGGGAGGGGCATTTAAGTGGCACCCCCTTCCCCGTCCCTTCCTCCCCCCCCTTCCGACTTTTCCGGTGTGAAAATGGTGGGTGGGGACTAAGGGAGGGAGGGAGGTGGGTGAGGGCTACGAGAGGGAGGGGGGTGAGGACTAAAGGGTAGGGAAGGGGGTGAGGACTAAAGGGAGGAGGAGGGGTGAGGACTAAGGGGTAGGGAGGGGGTGAATACTAAGGGGAGGGAGGGTAGGGGTGAGGACGAAATGAGGGAGGTGGGTGAGGGGGATTAAGAGACGAGAGGAGGTGGGGGGGGGGGGTTGAATTAGCATGGCCTGGCACTCTCGCTTGATGAGTGCCACCTATCGCAGGATGACTCTCACAGGAGGACACCTGCTTTTTTTATTCTTTGTTTTTTATTTTCTTTAGGGGGGTAGGGGGGTGGAAACATTTTTTTTGTTTAAATGGCAGAACGTTCTTCATCACCTTCACTAAAAAACGACCAAATATGCAAATAATACAGTCAACATCATACGTACAAACATATAAAACAAAACACAAAGGACCAAAACAACCTTCACCCCCT
Source organism: Penaeus vannamei (assembly GCF_042767895.1). Lineage (NCBI taxonomy): Eukaryota > Metazoa > Arthropoda > Malacostraca > Decapoda > Penaeidae > Penaeus > Penaeus vannamei. The sequence goes on from NC_091574.1 coordinate 22,076,916, forward strand.
CTCCATTCTACTTCACAAGCTTTCATTGATTTGTCTGTCTGTTTGATGGAAGGTTCGAAAAAGCGGCGGACCCCGTCGCCATGGCAACCCACGTGGTACTCTCCGGAATTCCTCGTCATCGCATCTTAGACCCCGTGCACCCCGTAAACACGCCCACATCACCATCGCTCCTCTCCCCCCTCCTCCCTCCCTCCCTCTCCCATCTCTTCCCCAACAACACCACTCTTAAATATCCCAAAAACCGAAAAAACGGGCTTGTGTATATCATATATATATATACTTGATCCTCCGTATAATCCATTCATTGAAAATTAGAGGTCTCTTAGCTCAAGGGGCGCCAGAATCACACCACCTGCTTTCCTCTCTTTTCGCCGCCTATTCCCATTCATTCTTTCGGTTTCTCTATTCCTTCCTTCCTTCCTTTCCTTTCCTCTCTTCATTCCTCCCTTCCCTCCCACCCACTCTTCCCTCCTTCCTCCCTTTCTTCCTCCTTTCCTCCTTTCCTTCCTTCCTCCCTCCCTCCCTCCCTTCCTTCCCAACCACCCACCACCCACCCACTCTCCCTCCTTCCTGTAATTCCTCGTCCTCGTGTGTTTCACTGTCCTCCTCACTTGGCCTATTCCTCACCCACCACCAAGCACTCAACTCACCACTCCCAACTCTGCCGCCTCCTTAGATAATCATCAATAACAAATTCCTTTGTTTTTCTCCCGTTCCTCCTCTCTCTTTCTCCTTCTCTCTTTTCCCATTCTCCTCCCCTTCCCCTCTTCTCTCTCTCATCTTCCTCCCCCTCCTCCTACTCTTCCTCTTCCTTTTCCTCCCATTCCCTCTTCTTCCTCCTTCCCCTCCTCATCTCCCTTCTTCCCCCTCCCTTTCCCCCTCCTTCGCCTCCTCACCCCTCCTCCCCTCCTTCCCCGTCCTCCACTCCCCTGCTCCTCTCCTCCCGCCTCCTTCCTCGTCCCCCAGTCCCCCGCTCCTCTCCTGCACCTCCTTCCCCGTCCTCCACTCCCCCCTCCCCCACTCCTGCAGCTCCTCCCCGCCCTCAACCCCCTTCCCCGCGCCCCCACTCTCTGGAGACCACCGGGAAGTTATCCCCGCTATTGACAGAAACGGCGTCAAAAATAGTGGAGGAGCGCGCGGCGATGGGCCGGGTGGGGCGGGGACGGCTCCGTGAATCATGCTCTAAGCTTGCGCCGCACCGCCCCGAGGAGAGGGGAGGGGATGGTGGGGGAGTGGGGAGGGGATGGTGGGGGAGGGGATGATAGCGGAAGGGGGAGGGGATGGTGGCGGAAGGGGGAGGGGATGGTGGCGGAAGAGGGGGGAGAGAGGGGGAAAGAGGGAGAAGGAGGGGAAGGAAGGGGGTGAAAAAGGGGTGGGTTAGGAGAAGGTACGGGAAGAAGCAAGGGGGGAGAACGGGGGAAGTGAAGGGGGAAGGGGGAAAAAATACGAAAGGGGGGAGGGGGAGGAGAAGAGGTAAAGACGGAGAACTTTTTAATTCTAATTACAGAAGGAGAAAGGAAGATAAACAAGAGGATGATGTGAGAGACGAGAAAGGGAGGCGGATGAGGATTTTGACGAGGCGGACAACGATATAAATGGAGAGGAAATAAAGGAGAATGGAGGAGGAGGAAGAGGCGGAGGAGGAGGAAGAGGCGGAGGTGGAGGAAGAGGCGGAGGAGGAGGAGGAATAGGAAGAAGGGGAGGAAGAGGAAGAATAGGAGGAGGAGAAAGTGGAGGAAAAAGAAAAAGAAGAAAAAGAAGGCGGATGAGGGAGGAGGAAGAGGAGGCTGAGGAGGAGGAGGAGGAAGAGGATAAGGATGATGAAGAGGAGGAGGAAGAAGAGGAGAAAATGGAGGAGGCTGAGGAAGAGAAGATAGAGGAGACCCAGACAGAAGGCGTTTCAAGGTGACCCAAAACTCCATCAACAAGCCCACACAAAAATACTTCCCCCTCCCTTCTTTCGGGTCGATTCCATTTTCTGTCCACCCTCAAACCATCCCCTCCCCGCTAAATCCCCAACGCCTACGCCAACATACTCAATCACTGTTTAAATATAATTAGTCTCCCCACTAATACCTGTCTAATGAGGTTCGTCTCGGCGCCGACACTGCGGTAATTGCAGAACAAACAACGGGCGCATCCCTATCCCCCTGTCCCCCTCCCCCTCCTCCCCCCTTACACGCGCGGCCCTTATCAAAACTAACAGCACCCCCCCCCCTTTCCCTCCTCCTCCTCTACCTGCCCTTCTCCTCCCCCTTCGATAGCCTTTGCGGACGGGATTCTTGGGTCCCATGCCGTCCTCCCCCCACCTCGGGTACCCACGCCCGTGCTATCTGAGGCAGCCCTTTCTAATGAGCTCCCCTTCGTTTCCATGCCCATACTGAGGGCCGCTCTCCCCCTCATCACTCCCTGCCTTTTATCAGACCATTTTACCGAGAGGGAGAGCGCGGCGGGTAGAGCACGGCGACCGAAGACTTGCCCCAGCGAAAGCAGGCTCAACAAATACAGAAGTAAAAGACCAACACGAAGGTGACTCATAAGGGACAGGCCTCTGTGAAGGAAGTTCGGGGAAAGGGAAAGGAAGCGGAGGATGGCGGGCCAGGGCGGAGGGAGAGCAGGGCCGGTAAGGCGAGCCCCATTACGCCATTGCAACACGACCTCCCGTCCGTCATCCCGACGCACCTTGGCCCTCCACGTGCCGGGAACTCCCTAACCTCGCCCTCAAACGGGTTCCGTCTGCGGGTCGCACGTGTTCGGTCCCGCGTGCCTGTTTAAGAGGACGGACCTCGTTGCCGCCCTGTCAGCCGCGAGCGCCGGATCGTTACCACCAATGCTGCTGCGAGAGGCAATGACGCAAGATCAGAATCCAGTCGCTCTTCCCACGAATTCCGACTAGCAAGTGACTCACCGGTGAGTCAGTAGGTGAGTGCCCGCCGCCCTCACCTTGCCGAGGAAGTCATCATGTGGAGACACGTGGAACAAGCAACACGTAGCAGCTGCAATCGCGAGGCCCGGGCGGCGGCAGGGGAGAGGGACGAAGCAGCCACACCTCCTCTTAAACGCCGCCCGGGGAATTTAGCAGCAGCGTGTATCACAGAACATGTGCCATGAGGGCCAGCGAGGAGGGGCCGGGGCGGACGGGGAGGGAAGTATGACTTACATGAGAAATCTCAGACATCGACTGCTTTGGGCGACGGCAAGTCTAGACAGCAGCCAGACAGCTTCGGTGAACACACAAACACTTGCAATAAGGACACTACGTCGCCCCCTCCTTACGAATGGCCTAGTAAGGAGGGGAGCAAAGGCGGAAAACAATTACACATGGGCAGACAAGGCGGGCAGGGTGGGGGGGGTGGGGGGAAGAAGGTAAACATAGGTTGCAGGACAAGCGTCGCCAGTAGCGCCCTCCAGATCCCCCTTCCCAGACCCCTTTGTAATTCTTCTGTTCTCTACTTGGAGGAAAAAACAACATGCACGCACGCACGCACACACAAAGACAAAACTCCCCAACCAACCAATCACCCCACCAGCAAACAAACAAAGAAAGAAAGAAAAAGAAAAACAAGGAGCGTAAAAGAGCAACCCGACGATCGTAACCCCCTCCCTCCTCTCCCCACTCCCCACCCACCATCCCCCCATCCCCCCACACCCACACCCACGACCACCGCCCAATCAACCTGCCCCTCGTTAGCATCTGGCTTCCTTGCATGTCTCCTGCATGCGGCGACCCCTGTGCCCTGAAGCCCTAGAGGAAGCCTCGCGCGTTTTGCTTTCTTCTTTTGTGTCCGCGGGGGAGGGGCGGGTTGCGTATGTGCGTAAGGGTGCTTTTTCTTGTTCTTCTTCTTGTTGTTCTTCTTGTTCTTGTTCTTGTTCTTGTTGTTGTTGTTGTTGTTGTTGTTGTTGCTGTTGTTGTTCTTCTTCTTCTTCTTCCTCATCTTCTTCTTCTTCCTCATCTTCCTCTTCTTCGTCATCTACCCCATCTATTTCTTCCTCTTCCTCATCATCATCCATTATCATATGGGAAGAAGAATGGATAAAGTGATATGAGCGAGAAAAGAGACGAAAAGGAAAGGGCGATTAGATTGTCACGAGGGAGTAGCAGAGGGGGGAGAGAGAGGGAGGGAGGAAGGGAGAGGGAGGGATGGAGGGATGGAGGGATGGAGGGAGGGAGGGAGGGAGGGAGGGAGGGAGGGGGTGGAGGGATGGAGGGGGAGAGAGAGAGAGAGAGAGAGAGAGAGAGAGAGAGAGAGAGAGAGAGAGAGAGAGAGAGAGAGAGAGAGAGAGAGAGAGATAGAGAGACAGAGAGAGAGAAATGCGGAAATAACAGAAAACACATAGTTGCTCATAAACAATGACACGATTAACTTGACATGAACTGAAGTGTAATTCCCACACGTACTACAAAAGTTGCGAGACAAAGCGCCAACAAGTGTCTCCAGTCACGGGCATCTGAGGGGGTGCGAGACTGGGTGAAAGGGAAGGGGAAGGGGAAGGGGAAGGGGAAGGGGAAAGGGAAAGGGAAGGAGAAGGAGAAGGAGGAGAAAAGGAAGGAGAAGGGGCGGGGGTTGAAGAAGGAGAAGGAGAAGAAGGGGCAGGGGTAGAGGAAGGAGAAGAGGAAGGTAAAAGGGAGGGGGGGGGGAAGGGTGAAGGGAATGGGAAGGAGCGGGAAGGGAAGGGAGGGGAGGAGAGAGGAAGGGAAGGGAAGGGAAGGGAAGGGAAGGGAAGGGAAGGCAAGGCAAGACAAGGCAAGGGAGGGAAGGGAAAGAGGAGGATAAGGGAAAGGTGAAAGGCAAAGGGGAAGGAAAAGAAAGAGGAGAAGGCGAGGGGGGCGGGGGAGGGGAAGCGACTATCAATCCACACGGAACGCCTTCAATTATTCCCGAATCATTTGCCAATCATTGATTCCATAACTGGGTCGACTCACCGATGCCGAGGGAGAGCGAGGGAGGATGGTAAAAAGGGAGAGAGGGGGGGGGGCGAAGATCGAACTCCCTCGGCGAAGACGCAGGATCCCCAGCCGCCCACACAAAAAACACACACATACACACACGCCACACGCCCACGCGAGACGAAACAAAGGCAGGACGCTCAACTCTGAAACCCTCCCCGAAAACACCTAAAGTTGAGTGAGAGTGAGAGAGAGAGAGAGAGAGAGAGAGAGAGAGAGAGAGAGAGAGAGAGAGAGAGAGAGAGAGAGAGAGAGAGAGAGAGAGAGAGAGAGAGAGAGAGAGAGAACGAAAGAAAGAGAGAGAACGAAAGAAAGAGAGAGAACGAAAGAAAGAGAGAGAACGAAGGAAAGAGAGAAAAAGAAAAATGAAATACGAGTAAGAAAATGCAAAAAAAAAGAGAGAAAAACAAAAAGAAAGAGAAAGGAGAGAGGGGGAGCAGGCAGGCAGGCAGACAGTCGGGCAGGCATCCTTCCCTCCTCACACATCCTCCAGGGTCATAAAAGAGGTTTGCCACCAATAAAATAATAAAAGGGCCACCCAGCCAGGTTCTTAAACGGTCACTACGAACGCCCCCCACCCCCCCCCCTGGATGACTCACGGGCGAAGGGACGGAACCTCATCCCAACGCAGATCCTCACCCTCGCCATTCGGTCTCTCTGGGTGAGGAGAGGACAGACGGGGAGACGAGAGAGGTAAACAGAGAGGAGAGAGAGGAGAGGAGAAGGGAGGAGAGGAGAGAAGAGGAGAGGAGAGAGAGAGGGTGAGGGAAGAGGAGAGGAGAGAGGAGGAGAGGAGAAGAGAGAGAGGAGAGGAGAGGAGAGGAGAGGAGAGGAGAGTGAGAGGGGAGGAGGGGAGGGGAGGGAGGGGAGGGGAGGGAGGGAGGAGGGGAGGAGAGGAGAGGAGAGAGAGAGGGTGAGGGAAGAGGAGAGGAGAGAGGAGGGGAAAAAAGAAAAGTGAAGAGAAGACGAGAAAGAAAGGAGAGAAGAGAAAAGAGACGTGCTGAGAGGAGAGGGGAGGGAGGGAGGAAAGGAGAGGGAACGAAAGAGAGAGAACAGGACAGTTGAGATGAGGAAGAAACACATGGAGTGAGAGAGAGAGAGTTTGAAGCGGAGTGAGGGAGGTGGGGGACACCCAGTAGAGAAGGAGGGGGCGGAGGCAAGCGAAGGGGAGGGAAAGAGAAAGAGAGAAGAGCGGGAGATGGGAGGTAGGGAGAGAGAGAGAGAGAGGGATGGGAGGGGAAGGGCAGGGCAGAGCAGGAAGCGAGGGAGAGGGAGAGGGAGAGGGAGAGGAGGAGAGGACGGGAAGGAGGAGGTGAGAGGAGAGGATGGTGCTGCCCTCTTTATTGATTGACGGAGACGCAGCTACAGGTAGCCTCTCATACTCACGAAGGAACACTGCAACACTCGGATATGAAGGGAGGGGAAGGGAAGAGGAGGGAAGAGAGGAATGGAGGGAGGGGGAGGGAGGGGGGAGGGGGAGGGGAAGGGAGGAGGAGGAGGAGGGAGGAGGAGGAGGAGGAGGAGGAGGAGGAGGAGGAGGAGGAGGAGGAGGAAGGAGGAGACAGGGGGAGGGAGGGGGAAACAGGGGAAGTGAGGGGGAGGGAGGGTTAAGGAAGGGGGGTTGCGCGGACGAGAATGAAATACACCTAAAGGAAACGATGGAGAGAGTTTTGGGCGTGGAGAGAAAAAGGAAGCAGCGGCAACGGGAGGGGGAGGAGAATAGAGAAGGAACTAAATGAAGAATAAATAGAAAAAGAGACGGGAAACGAAGGAGAATGAAATACGCTAAAAGAAGACGACGGGGGGAGGGGGAGGGGAGAGAGAGAGAGGGAGAGGGAGAGGAGAGGGAGAGGGAGAGGGAGGGAGAGGGAGAGAGGGGGAGGGAGGGAGAGGGAGGGAGGGAGGGAGGGAGAGAGGGAGAGAGAGAGAGAGAGAGAGAGAGAGAGAGAGAGAGAGAGAGAGAGAGAGAGAGAGAGAGAGAGAGAGAGAGAGAGAGAGAGAGAGACGGAAAACGAAAAGGAAAAAGTGACGGCTTCTCGCAATCCCGCCTCCCCGGCCCACGCGAAGCATCTCGGCGTTTCATCAACTCCATACCGGCGACTGATCACGCCCGCACGCCCGCACGCACGCTCCTGTCTTCTCTTTTACTCTTTTATTTCCAGTATCCCTTTTAGCTCTCCTTTTTGTTGTCAGTGTTTTAATGATTTTTTCTTTCGTTTCTTTCATTCTCTTCTCGTTATCTTTCATCGAGATTTTCCTCTTTCTCTCACTCTCTCCCTCCCCTTCCTCGCATCTTCCCCTCTCCCTCACCATCACCCTCACCCCCTCACCCTCCCTCTTTGCTCTCACCCAGTCTGTCCCGCTTACCTCTCCCTCCCCCTTCTCTTTCACTCTCCCTCCTCCTCTCCCTTTCCTCCTCTCTCTCTACTAGCACTTCCTTCTACCCTCCTTCTCCCTCTCTACCCTCACTTCACCGTCCCTCCCATTCCCTCTCCCTCTCTCCTTCTCTTTTCCCTCCCTCTATACCCTCACCTCCCCGCTCATCCCACTTCCCTCTCTCTATCCCTCTTCCTCTCCATCTCCTCTCTCTCTCTGCTCCCACTTCCTTCCTCTTCCCTCTCCCTCTCCCTCTCCCTCTCCCTCTCTTCCCTCACCTCCCTGTCCCTCCCACTTCCCTCTCCCTCTCCCCCTCCCTCTATACTCTCACCTCCCGGTTCCTCCCACTTCCCTCTCCCTCTCCCTCTCCCCCTCCCTCTATACCCTCACCTCCCCCTCCACCCGACTTCCCACCCACCCCCTTCCCTCTCCCTCCCCGCCCGACCCCCCCACCCAGACCCCACCCCAGCGAGGCGATAACTGGGTAACTAACGCTCCGTCTCTCCGCTAATTAATCACATCATAGTCCCCGCTGGCCCGGTCCCCGCCCTCCCCGCCCTCCCCGCCCATCCCCGCCCACCAGGAAGCGGCGGCAGGGGCGGCAGGGGCGGCGGACCCAGCGGAACCGCCGTCCCTCACGCGTCGATCTCGCCAATCATTGTTCTTTTCCGCTATTTTCCTTTGCCTCTCTCTCTTTAACCTTTTTTCAATCTTTCATTCATCCTCTTTCGTCTCTCCCTTTTGTTTTCATCTTTAACTCTCTCTTTTCTAATTTGCCTCCCTTCCCTCTCATTTTCCTTTTTTTCTCTGTCTGTCTTTTCTAATTTGTCTCTCTTCCCTCTCATTTTCTTTTTCTTTCTTTCTCTTTTTGCAATCAATCTCCACTCCCCTCATTTATCAAGACTTTCTTCTCCCTTGTTTATCTTCTCCAATACGCAACTTGAACTTCCTCCCCCCTTCCCTCCTCCCCCACCAACCCTTCCCCACCCGCACCCAACCCTCCCACTTCCTCCCACCACCCCTGACCCACCCTCCAACCCTACACCCACGCCCAAACACACATTCATAATCCGCAACCACCACTCTCCGCTCCCCCCCCCCGCCCCCTACTCCTCTTCCTCCTCCCCCTCCTCTTCCTCTTCTTCTTCCTCCTCCCCCTCCTCTTCCTTCCGCCCTTAGAATCCACCAAAAGAGCAAGTCGATAAGATTACAAACAGAAAATTAAGACCGGCAGGTTTATAAAAAACAATAATAATAATCAATAAAAAACTCACTTTTAAGATATTCAAATTCATTACCATTTAAATAACTTTCGCAATCTCTCGCATATAATTAATGTTTATTAATTAGTAGGCATTGGAATTCACCAAGTGCAAAAGGTTGAAGTGCCCCCCCTTCCCCCAAAAAAACAAACATACAAGCATACAAAAAGCAACAAAAAACCAGCAAGCAAATGAAATAAAACACAGACACACAACATTCTATTTTAAACACCACATAAACATATCACACTAGACTGATCAAAATGCACACACACACACACACACACACACACACACACACACACACACACACACACACACACACACACACACACACACACACACATACATATTCCCCCTACAAGTAAACAAATAAATAAATAAATAAATAAATAAATAAAAAATAATAAAATAAATAGAAAAAATAAAAAATACACAAGAAAAAATACATAAATAAATAAAAGGCCATAGGGGTGACACGACCCCTCATCTCCCAATGAGACCCCCAAGTTCAACAAATAATCTTGCCCTCCATTGACCACTGATAACTCCCCCCCCTCCCATCCCCCTATACCCCCCCCCGGCCGCCGACACCCCCAACCCCGCCCCCCTCTCCAACGCGGCCCCACAATGACGGCCTGACATTTAAGTGTGTGGCCCCAATCGCGGAGGTTATTGATTTATAAAGAGGAGCACAGCGTGGGGGCCCAACCCAGAGTCACTCACTCAACCACTTTACTCGCGCTCGCCCCGTCTCTCTCGCTCTCGCTCGCAGCAGTAAAACAATAACAATAACAATATCATCATGATCGTCATCGTAACAATGACAATAACGATAATAACAGTAATTATAATAAAAATAACAAACATTATTAGTATTAATAATAATAATAACAATAATAATAAATAATCACAACAATAACAATAACAATAGTAACAATAAAATAATAATAATAATAATAATAATAATAATAATAATAATAATAATAATAATAATAATAATAATAATAATAATAATAATAATAATAATAATAATAATAATAATAATAATAATACCACCAACAACAGCAATCATCGAGAACTAAAACAAAAACAAACCAATCAACAAACACGCCAATCAACAAATATACAATCGCCCCATACATCAACTGCACAAAACCCCTCCACCCCCCACCCCCGCCCCCACCCGCCTCCACTTCCCCCGCAGGCGCGTTTCACAGCCTCCGGCCCCTCTCCGCTGCAACCCCACGCGCCCTACAAGACACGCAACCACAAACGCACGAGGGGAGAAAAACAAGGAGGAGGAGGGGAGGGGGAGGAGGTGGGGAACCTAAGCAGGCAGGAGGAGAAGGAGGAGGAGGAGGAGGAGGAGGAGGAGGAGGAGGAGGAGGAGGAGGAGGGAGGAGGAGGAGGAGGAGGAGGAGGAAGGGAGGAGGAGGAGGAAGGAGGAGGAGGAGGGGAGGAGGTGGGGAACCTAAGCAGGCAGGAAGAGGAGGAGGAGGAGGAGGAGGAGGAGGAGGAGGAGGAGGAGGAGGAGGAAGGAGGAGGAGAAGGAGGTTCTCGCAGGCCCTCGCCGCCACCCTCCGTCCCGCTAATGAACAATCCCCTGAACAACTCCCCGTCCAAACATTTCTCTTACTGCCTCGTCTCATTTGCATTTCATTAGTGCCTCGGCCCCAGCTATCGCTCTCTCCCTTATCCCTGATTAAATAAAAAATATATAATCTAATCTCTTCATTTCGCCACGATTACCAGTAATGGCAAACCACCACATTCACCTCACCGAGACCCCATGATAAGCCCACGGTCGCCTAATCGCCGGGCCCAGAGCAGCGTGTTAACGGTGATGGATGAACCTACCCCCCCCCCCATTCCCACGCCCACTCTTGTCCTAACTCTTCCACTCTTACTCCCCCCCCCCCACACACACACACATACAAACATTCCTATGCCCACTCTTGTTGTTACTCTTCCACTCTTACCTCTCCCCCACACACACACATCCCCAAGCCCACTCTTGTTCTAACTCTTCCACTCCCACTCTCCCCCCCTTATCTCCCTCACCCTCTTTTTCCTCCCCTTCCTCTTCCATTATCTCTCTCTCTCTCACTCACTCTCTTTATCTCTCAATGCCGATTCCACTTCCACTCCCTCTCCCAGTACCACTACCATTCCAATTCCTAGTACCAGTCCCATTCTCAGTCCCAGTCCCAGTCCCTCCCCTTCTTTCACTCCTACCTGCGTCGCCTCTTCTATGACAACACATTGCACCACGTGACCAAGATATGCCCTACTTGCAACAAATCAATGTACATAACTGCAATTCTTCAACCAAACAAAACGCCACGTATAAATGCAGCTGGTATCCAGACGGATCCATGCCCATAATGCAATTAACATATTCCAGGATCAAGCAGAAATTTCCACGAACACGTGAGCTTCATTAACCCAATAACATAGGCTGACTCGTTAGGCATCGCATAGAGCCGGGCGAACTGAAACCACAGCCGTCACCCTCCTTCCTCTTCTATTTGTTCTGCTACTCCTACTCCAACACCTACTCCTACTCCAACACCTACTCCTACTCCTACTCCAACACCTACCCCTACTCCAACACCTACTCCTACTCCTACTCCTACTCCAAC
>NC_091574.1:22093146-22100646 GCF_042767895.1 Penaeus vannamei
ACGCACATGTGTGTGTGTTGCATGACATGACATGTCGCCGAACTTTCCACGTCATCATAAACCATCGCAAAAAAGAAAGCCCAGAGCACGTGGACGCCCTGCCAACATGCAGCCTCCACAGCCCATTCACGGAGAAACAAGGAGATTTACTTAGAGGACTTTCTGCCAGCGCCGAGATTAAGTATCAAACGAACCAACTTGCGCATTACCGTCCTCTCGTCTTTAATAAGGAGGGAGGAAAAATATCAAAGTGGGGGGCTGAAGGGGGGAGGAAAGGAGGGAAGGAGGGACAAGGGGAGGAGGAGGAGGAGGAGGAGGAAGAGGAGTAGGAGGATGCGGAGGAGGAGGAGGAGGAGGAGGAGGAGGAGGAGGAGGAGGAGGAGGAGGAGGAGGAGGAGGAGGAGGAGAGAGAGGGGGATGCGGATGGGGAGGAGGAGAGGGAGGAGAAGAGAGAGACGGAGATGAAGGGAGCGAGAGAGATTAGATGAAGAGGGAGAAAGCGAAGGGGAGGGATAGGGAGAGAGAGGAAAAGGAGGGAGAAAAATGATGGCTGAAAGGCGAGGAAGGAAAATAGAGGACAGGGTGTAGGGACTAGTGAGGAAGGGAAAGGGAGAGGGAGCGAGGCAGATAGAAAGCAATGGAAAACTAATGAATTTACAGAGGTGCGAGAGGAGGGGGTTACAAGCCACAGGCAGGAGTTTGAGGGATTTAACGTACACGAGGAAGTGGTACAAACGCCCGGATACGTCTCGACTTCCATGGTTATCCTATCAGACTTTCGACCATTAGAACTAATCCATACACCCCTCCCCCTTCCCCTCTCCCTGTCCCTCTACCTCTCCTTCCCCCTCTTCCTCTCTCTCTTCCATTACTTTCACTATAAACAACAATGCTAGCAGGAGGAGGGGTACTCTATGGAGAGTCAGAGAGATAGCTTGCCTCCCCCCCCTCCCCCAACCTCGCCGCACGCCGCTCGCAGGTAGACAGAACTTCCGGTGAACACGCTCCCCCTTCCTCCAATGTTCCCCTAAACGCGCGCACGTCAACATCCCCCACCCCCACCCCACCCCCGCTCCCTCCAACTAATTCCGCACACGCAACCCGTTATAGTGTTGAATAAAACTTTCTCCAAAGTGTGGGCGTTGTCCGTTCGAAGGCAGGGCGGGCGAGCAGGGTGGCAAGGTCGCAGGGAAAAGTGGCCGTAGCACAAATACAATGAAAGCAACGGCTGCATCTCTCACCGGGGGGTACTGTGTCTCTATCTGCCCGCGCTGATAGTTCGGTCCATATTTGTAAATGGAAAAAGGAGAATGTGGGCCTGATGCACACAGCAATCACATGAATAGGCCTGTCTGTACAGTCCTTCGTGAGGTAACAATCTTTGGACAATCGTAAATAATTTGCCCCGCCCATATTTCCCCTGGAAGTGGGCCATAGCAACCCCGCATCTCACTTTCAAACCTTTTTAGCGATCCACAGCAAACATTTCTTCACTAACTCGTTGTCTGTCTATCCCCTGTCATGAGAGGAACAAGCCAGGAACATCGAGCGCGTCCCTCGGTGATCCCCCGTGGGAGTTCTCCTTACATACTGTCTAGTTGCATAACATTTGTCAGTTGTATAAGAAGCATGCAGCGGGTGTTATGTAAATAGGAGGAAAAATCCATACAGCATGATCATACCATGCACCACGGCCGCCCCAGGTGCAAGTTTTTTTTTGCCAGGTAATGAAAACAGACGGACGAATGGACAAACGACTGAAGGTCACCGGGAAGGTCGAGATGGCCACAGCTGTTGCTTGACCTCGCACTTCGCCCTCTCTCCTGCGATAGACAACTCCTACATGCCGCCACAGTCTACCGCCAAATCCTCCACCATTACCCTCCAACCCCTCCTGCCCCCGTCCCCCACCACCAGCACCACCAACACTCGGTAAAGGGAAACACCGCCGGCCTCGTCTCGCCATCACAGCCGCGCGTTTGCCCCCCGAACGCCCGCTACGCAATTGTTTTTTAACTCTCTCTTTCTCTTTCTGTCTCTCTCTCTTCCCCTCCGTCCACCCCTACCCCTACCCTACCCCTCCCCTCCCCTTCCTCCTCCTCCTCCAGTCTCTTTCTCTCTCCCTCCCCCCCTCCCTTCCCTCGCGACCCCTCCCTGCTCGATTCCATTTCGCCGTCGATTCTTCTTCGTCCCGAGCGAAGGGCGCGAGGGGCGGCAGGCCAGCGCCGCCGCCAGCCCGCCACCATCCCCCATGTCCTTCTTCACCCGCATCTGCCCAACACAGCAGCGGGCGGACGGCAGCGGGAGGAAGGTCCGCGGTAGGGGGAGGGAGAGGGGGAGGGAGAGGGGGTTCAGGCCGGCTTGGCTGGATGGATGGAAGGAGGGGGAGATAGGAGAGAGGGGAAGGGAGTCGGGCAGGGAGGGAAGGAAGGAGGAGGAGCAGGACACGGGGAGTGGGACGGGGAGTAGCCAGGTGATATTCCACAGTTGCCACCTTTTCGCCGAGTCCCCTTTTTGAAGCCGTAATTGCTCTCTTATCTGCAGCGCGATCGGCGGAGCAGTCGCCGAATCTGAACAAACAGCCGATGTTGCAGGACGTGGCTAATGGCGCAGTTTAAGGAAATGATGAGAATATTAAGTACTCATCGCCCGCGCGCTCTCTCTCCCTCTCTCCCCCCCCCCTCCCTCCCTACCGCCGACACACACACACACACACACACACACACAGTCCGCAAGATCGAGGGTGGCTGAGGCCAATCAATAGCCGGAACACAGCGGCCCGACGCACGTGGAGGAAAGACAAATACAGGCCAAACGCATAAACGCGCCCGCTCGAGCCTCCCTCTCCCTGCCCCCCCCCTCCCCCACCTCACCCGGCCCTGCATAGGTCTAGCGACAAAAGAAGGCGCCCTCTGCCCACGCCACCTCCGGCCTGGCCACACACGCGACCTCCCCTCCGCTACGATCCGCGCCTCCCGTGACCTGACGCACCAAGGGGGACGGCCGAGGCCAAAGCTTGACCCGCCTTATGACCTGTCGACCTGCCTCCCCCTAGGGACAGGTCGGGGGGGGGGGGGGGGGAGAAGCCAACATACAAACTGTGACCCGAAGCATGACTCACGGGCGCAGGGGCGATATGGTTGTCTGGCTCCGGGAATTGGGACAGACAGAGGCGGCGTGACTCACGACAGAGGGGGGAAGGGGGCACGATGAGTCACCAGACTTAGGTGAGCCACGGAGGACTCACCGGGGGACTCACACGAGCAAATACGAACACAGGGAAAGGAAACTTGAGTAATCCCCAGCCCCGCAACCGCACAACCGACGTGCGTCAATCCAACAAAAGCGACTCGTGGAAGCGTGACAGGGTGAGTCAGTCACGAGACTCGACCCCTCCGCCCCCCCCCTATGTCACGGCCATGGCGGCGGGTGAATCACAGGCCGCGAGGAGGTCCGCGCACCGCAGGCCAGCGCCGAGCCGTGCACGAGAAGAGAAGGCAAATGTGCGTATAAACAAAAATCAATTACGGAGAGAGGCATCGCGATAAGTTGCAAGTTGCATTTATTGACCAGCGGCGTTGCAACTTGTCCCACGCCCGCACGCCCGCCACATGCGCGGGAGGGAGAGAAGGCGGGGGCGGAGAGGGGGGAGGGGCAGCCACAGTAATCAATAATCTCTACACTCTACATGTTTGCACTGCATAACAACACCAGAAACTCCAATTTAACAACATCAACGGGAACTTTACACCGCAAATATGCAATAACAGAGCTAGATTCAATTCTCTTAAAAATACATTTTCTATTTTTATATACACTGAAATGTACGCGTGTATGAAAGTGTATATGCATATTCATTTACACAAAATATACCTACACGTGCATACCAACATGTACGCACGTACACACCTGCACGTATACATATATATGAGCACATCATGTGCTACAGAAAGTTGTGTGTATTCGTTCAGTGCATGAAGATACTGTATCTAATCATAAAATGTTGCTTGTATGAATGAATGTAAATATTTATGTACAAAGGCCTACATGGAGTACATGGATACCCACGCGTACCTATAGATGTACTGTATGTACATGTGTATGTGTGGCAGGGGATATAATATATCACTCACACACACACACACACACACACACACACACACACACACACACACACACACACACACACACACACACACACACACACACTCACACACACACACATACACTCTCTCTCTCTGTGTGTGTGTGTGTGTGTGTGTGTGTGTGTGTGTGTGCGCGTGTGTGTGTGTGTGTGTGTGTGTGTATGTGTGTGTGTGTGTGTGAGAGAGAGAGAGAGAGAGAGAGAGAGAGAGAGAGAGAGAGAGAGAGAGAGAGATAGAGAGAGAGTGTGTGTGTGTGTGTGTGTGTGTGTGTGTGTGTGTGTGTGTGTGTGTGTGTGTGTGTGTATGCGCGTCAACCACGCACGTCGAATGCACTGCGTTAGTGCCTTACGCCATATAACCGAAGGCATCTTCCCCTGTGCCTCGGTGCCTACTTGATCTAAGTCCTCACGCCCCTGAACCCTTCCCACCCCCCGCCCGCCCGCGCGCTGCCATAATCAAGGGGCCCCGCTGTGGCATACCTCGAGCGATCGTCACGTGACACCGGGGGTCAAGTCAACGTCACCTGACATACCTGTAAAAGAAACGTTGCTTGGCCCAACAACACGTGGCATTCGACGCCACAGTGATCAGGCCCCGTAACGAGCTCCGATGACTTAATGACAGAGGGATAAGGGGAGGGAGGAAGGGAGGGATGGAGGCATAAAGGGGTAGAGGGGTAGAGGGGTAGAGGGATAGAGATGATAGAGGGAAGGAGGGCATCTTAGCAACAAGATCGCGTGACTTCGAGGCGCGAGACGATGTTCTTGATACTGATCTGCAATGACATCGCGAATGTTGTTCTTTGCGTTCCAGAAACGACGGAGGAGGAGGAGGAGGAGGAGGAGGAGGAGGAGGAGGAGGAGGAGGAGGAGGAGGAGGAGGAGGAGGAGGAGGAGGAGGAGGAGGAGGAGGAGGAGGAGGAGGACGACGACGACGACGACGACGACGACATGGAGATGATGAAGATAAAGTGAAGATGAGGATGAAGAGGCAAAGATAAAGATGAAGAGGAAGATGAAGATAAAGATAAAGATAAATATGATGAAAATGAAGATGGAGACGAAAATAAAGATGAAGAAGAATGAACAAAAGACAAAGCAAAAGAAACGCTAGCGCAACAGGGGCACGTGACATCGCCCAAGGAGGCTAGCATGAGGCAGGACATCTCGGAGACCGATAAGGCCGCAGGTGACGGTCCAGCTATGCCAGGTGACGCGTCGGGAAGACAATGATTTGGCAAAAATGACAAGGAACTTCTCCCCGCCTGTCAATCCCTCCCTCCCTCCCTCCTTCGTCACCCGCCCGCTGCCCGAGTTAACAACGTCCAACCCGCAGCTCCCCGCGACAGGACGCCATCACGCCCGCACGCCCTAACCAAATCCCCGAACCACCGCCGCCCACGTCGCCGAGCGCTGGTGAGTTATCGAGGGCCGCGCGAAGGCCACCCATACCCCTGACCCAAATACGTGGGGACTGTTCCTCTCGGGGAGCTGCTGCTGTGCTATGCATTTTTTTTTCTTCTTTTTTTCAGCCCTTCGCTAACCAAGGATAAACGCCCTTCTCTCCACCCCATGCGCCACTACCCTCCCGCCACCATATTAATTCATAGCGCCCGCCCACCTCCTCACAACAGCTGGGTAATCGGACAAGCGCCGAAACTACAGTGCAACAACTGTCGAACCACAAAGCCACATCATGGGGAAAATCTCGACGCGCTCGGGACAAGGAAGGTCTCGAGACACAGCGCCGACCACAATGGACAAGAAGGTGCAGCCATAAACGGCGTCTCTAACGATGTATTTGTCTGCGACGCCTACAAATAAGAGAGAGAGGGGGCGAGAAGAGAGAGAAGAGGAACAGAGAGCGAGATAGAGAGAGAAACAGGAGGAAAAATTCATCGCCTATCAACCACCGACGTCAAGACATGTCACGGCCTTTCCAAACGACGATCATGTTGCAAAAGACAAGTCCGTGTCGCTCCAGACATGACGGCTGCCCTAAAACCCCTTTGAGTTGCAACAGGGGAACAAAAAACAACAACCCTGCTAACAAAAACAAACACACAACAATGGCTTCTGGGAGCACAAACTGGCCCGCGCTGCTAGTTTTTGTTGCGCCCACCCCCTCCGTCCCCTTCCCTCCCACCCCCTCCCTATCTCCCCCCTCGTCCTCATCCTCTCTCCTCGGCCCGCCCGCCCGCTCGCTCGCCCACTCTCCCTCCCTCCTCTCCCCATGCCCTTTCCCCTCCCTTACTCCCTCTCACCCTTCCTCACTCCCTCTCTCCTTTCCTCGCTCCTTCTCTTCCACCTTCCCACCTTTCCTCCTTCCTTCGTTTCTCCCTCCTCCGTCCTTCGTCCTCCCTCCTCGATCCTCCCCTCCTCCTTCATCGCCTCCTCATCCACCCCGTCTTCCTGTCTTCCTCCCTCCCTCCTTGCCTCCCTCTCTCCTCCCTTTCTTGCGGATGAGGACAAGAAGTCGGCTGCAAAGGGGGGGGGGGGAGAAGCAGGGGATGGACAAGGGGTGAGGAGACCGAGAAAACTAAGGAGGGTGCGGGGAGGGAGGGAGGGAGGGAGGGAGGGAGGGAGGGAGGGAGGGAGGGAGGGAGGGAGGGAGGGAGGGAGGGAGGGAGCAGGAGGAGGAGGAGGAGGTAGGAGAAGGAAGGGGAGGGGGAGGGGGAGGAGGAGGAGGGAGGAGGAGGCAGGAGGAGGAGGAGGAGGAGGAGGAAGGGAGGAGGAGGAGGAGGAGGTAGAAGGGAGGGGAGGGAATGGGAGAGATGCGGAGGGGAGGGGAGTGATGTGGAGGAGAGGGGAGGGAATGGGAGAGATGGGGAGGGAGGGGAGGGGAGTAGTGGAGAGGGGAGGGGACCGAATGAGAGTGACGGGGAGGGCAGGGGAAGGGAGGGAGGGGAGAGGAGGGAGGTGGGTGAAGCTAGGGTGGTACGTGACGCGATGCTGAAAAAAGAAGTGGGAGAACAGGAAAACGAACAGGAATACCAGTAAACAAAGGTGAGAAAGAGGACGAGACTGCAAAGGGGAAGGAGAGAGGAGTCGAAAAATGCGCGGTAAGAGGAAGACGTAAATTAAGTCGAACAAGGAAACGGAAAAAAGAGGAACATACATAAAGATGATACAAAAAGGAGGAGGAGGAGGAGGAGGAAAATGAGGAGTAGGAGAAGGAAGAAGAGGAGAAAAGCCTAGAAGAGGAGGAGTAAGAAAAAAAAAATAAAGCAGCACAAGAAGACAAACAAGAACAAGAAGAAAAAGAGCAAGACCAAGAATAAAAGCAAAAAACAAAACAAAGAACCAAGACGATCCGTATCTATTCGAGTCCCACGCTGGGAAAAGCGAAGCTACGG
>NC_091574.1:22120646-22125646 GCF_042767895.1 Penaeus vannamei
AAATGTCCTCACAAGCGGATTTCCGTTTATTTAAAATCATAATAAAGTAGCATGTACTTTGAGCGCTTTAGTTTGAAGCTTTTATGAACCTCGTTGGGGTTTCTGTAATTTTCCTTGAATCTTAAAATCACATGGAATGGGTTCACGAACACTCCATCAACTCTCATTTCGATGTATAACCGAAATACGCACATAAATATATCGAATACATATCCAAAATGAATAATTACATCAAGGCGACGCCGTTCACTAGCAAACACTGACGCGCCTTAAAGAAATACACTGAAAACACCACAGCGCGACGCCATTTTTCACAGCACTTTGTACCTCCCTCGTCATCATGTCCTATTTTGAAGCAGATATTTAAATTCTATTAGCACACCAATCCATCAGATTGATAAATTTACTCATGTCGGTGTATATAATCAACATAGAGCACCACCGACGAACCAAACTGAGCCTTAAAATAAGCCCAACCAACCAGGATCCACCAAGCTTACCCGTCCAAAGTGATGCGATGCAAGCACCTGCACTTCTTCCTCTATTTTTCCACCTTAATATTCAATCCACCACATCCTTAGATTTCTAACACAATCGCTGTAATATCTAATTGCCTGTAGTCAACAATTATCACTGTTAGACTGAGTGTATCCGCGATAAATCACAAAAATGTCACGACATCACTCACACACAACAAAGAGCAGAGACATTACAAAATGGCTGCCGCGCACACCCCGGGCTTCGGGCGAGACACAAAAAATTATCTTCGCTCTAAACACGCCTGCGATTCGCCACTTAACACTCTGCGCTGGGAGACTCTGTGCGTTACTTCTTCGCTGTTGAGCCCGAGGTGCTGTCCCAAGGCATAAAAGTATATTAATTATATCAATAGGTGCATCCATTAAAACAATGGCCAAAATCGGCTGTATTTAAGCAGCCGCTCCGTTTTCTTTGATGTGGAGACGAGTGACTCGTGATTGGTCGACGCGCCCGACAAGCTGTCAATGGGTCAATGACGTATTTATGACGTCACTGCACAACGCAGGAGATGAGGTGCACGTGGGAACGATATGCCAACAAGACGTAGCACCCAGCCGAGGAACATGTTTTGCTAATTATGTTAATGCAGGCTGTGTTAACTGGCCCGAGGAGTTAATTGGGTCAATGTTCACTCATTTACACCATCTTCTCATCTGACAGCGGGGCGTGCGCGTGGCTTGTGATCTCGTCTATTATTACTCCTTCAAGGGTGTGTAGTTAATGTCGCACCGCGAAAGCACGCAATGGGTTTCTTATGATAGCTTGCCAAGTTTCATGACGCCCGCATTGGCCTTTGCCTGATGCTAACCTAGGGGTAACAAGTTTAGCCTTTGGACGCCGTTGCTTGAGTACACACCTCTGTGTCAGGAACTAGGTTAGATTTACGGGCAAGAGTCTGTGCTACAGCCCAAGAGGGTTTTAAATAAAGACCTGTCTATTGGGGCCAAGCGAGTGATGAGATCCACAGGGGCGGCGAGGGGCTGTGAGAGGGATAGGGGCTAGATTAGGGTGTCCCACCGGATGGTGTTGGCGCCCACAGGTTAAAGCGTCCGAAGTATTGTGAGGCATACGTAGGTGTTGAGGCCCACAGGGTAGTTAGTGCCTCGGGTGACGTGCTCCTCTGAGTGAAGAGGCCCACAGGGCTCCCAGACGCTGCGTGCAGACTCGCTGGATGTTCTTGGCGACAGGTTGAGTGATATCCCTGTCTAAACACATTCATTAGCCCATGAAGATGGATACGCTAACAGTGATAACAAAGATATATATTCTTTGATATTGATGGGGATCATATGTAGAGCTGTAGGTGTCTTGTTTGTTTTACCTCCAGTACGAATTGTTTCTCACAGAATAGTTATTTTGTTCCACAAATACAATAGTAACTGTATGTTGGAAGACCGTCGATGATTTCCTTGTTTTTTTATGTATTAAATGTTAACACTCCTAACTCTGATGACGTGGGTATATTGCATCAGGAGAGCTAAACCATTTATGAATATTTGTGTAGCACCATGGCTTAATTTGATAACTCGTCCGTGTCGATAAAAGTCATTCCATTATCATACACTACAAAACCACAGATACCCGATGCTCTTCCAGATAGCAAAAGAGAAAACGGAAAAAAACGGCTGAGAAACATTATGTTGGCAGGAATGAGAACGAGGCAAGTGATAATCGATGGTCTGCGGGCGAGGCTGTCACCGTCATCTCAGGCTGTCCCAGAAATGGTATCAGGGAGGAGCGCGAGGCGGAGGGCGGGCTGTGAAGGGCTGATTATCCGATTGTCACAGGTGCTGACAGGGAGGACGCCATGATTGAGCCTTAGACTAGGAAGCAGCAAGGAACTGTACGTCGTTACGATGCCTGTCAACGGCCAGTAATGCGATCGTTAGGGCGTCAGTAGTTCTTGTGGCAGTCGCTCATGCATCACACTTCAACGTCAAGAGCTGTTAGGGGTGTCACTTGTCGCCTGATCTGCATCTGCATGTTTTTGTGCAGGGTTTTATGTGTCGCCAATGCAGTTTGACAACACGCCTTATGGATGTTTATGCGGAGGGGGAATGTTTGTGTTCCAGTCTGAGGAAATAATTTACGCACAACAACAGATATCAGATGTATAAATACCAATTCTTCAATCTGCCATTGATGTGTTGGTTATTACTGATGTAATAATTGATCTACAATCCATGAGATTTTATGAAAATGGGAGTCATGATACCATTGTCAGTCAGATTAGTAAATAAAAGCGTGTTTAGTGTTTGTTTCACTAAGCCGCTACAAGATACGTTATCTCGTGCGATAGCGTCCGATAACATCCCGATAAACTGGCGCAATTCGTCATCTATACAAATAATGTGTGTGAAGGCAAGTTACTAACAACTTTCTATCCACTGATCAGGTTTGATTGCTTTATTTACCCATTTGATTAAAGCTATTGAACTTCAATAATATAATGAACACACTCTGATTTGTAGTATTGTTTGGTAATGGAAAAATGTGCTGATAAACATTAAGATAGAGTTGGAGCGCCGAAAAAGGGAAGTGTAGTCTAGTACCGTCCAATTGTGATGACACTGCAGGTTTTGTTGATAGTTCCCTAGCAGTGTGATACATGACTTGATTTTGAACTTCATGGCTTGATTGTTGTCACGAGGGATTTGGTTGTGACGTGATGGTCCGATTGTGGCGTGATGGCGTGTGACGTCACAGAGCTGGGCTTCAGGAATGATCGAGTTTCGTGGCCCTCACACGAGGCCGAGCGCGCTTGGCGGAGGTCTCGGGCTCTGTCGTGCAATAATTCAGGCTTCCTCCTTATCAGCGTAATCACCCACGCCGCCAGCATGCAGTGGGGACCAAGGAGGGAGGTTCGAGCGAAATCATACAAGGGCGCCGTGATGCAGGGTGCCATAACGGTGCGATGATGACGTACTCGTGACGTGGCAATGACGTCACTACTTATCGGTGACGTAACGGGGAGATAATGACGGAGTGGCGGCACATAATAACACTCCGGCCGGGGTGATGTACGCGTGTGCTGCCCGTGACGTCAGCAGGGAACTCCAGGCGTTTCTCAGAGTGCGTGGTGTCAAAGAAGAAACCAGAGAGCTCCCTTCTTTGCTACCAGGAACTCGATGAAGTTGAGAAAGTTGGAGAGGGAATACTCGGGATCCTCGGTGAAGTTAGTCTCGTCTTATGTACTTGCTATTTCTTTCTGCAAGATCGTTAACTATGAGGAAGATTATAAAGTTATTTGCATTATTCCAGTAACTTTAAAATTAAATTGTATTAAGCATAAGAGGAAGGTAACGTCAATTTGCTGTTAAGATAAAAGTGGATGTATCTTTACTTCCTGAATACATCATATGTGTGGAATCGAGTTTTGATATTAAATTTAACCGATATAGCGGGGTAATTATAATGCAATTGATTTTGTAGGAGGATTAATGTAGTCTCGACAAAATCGTTACTCCAATTGCAAGTTTTCCTGCTGTCGTAATGATATGATAATTTTGTTGCAAGGGAAAATCCTATGACAACGAAGCAATTATTCTGACAGTTGTATCTGTTCAGAGCGTCACTCAGTATGTGAATGTTCGCATCACAGAGTTGATTTTGCCATAAACACGACAGCATTATTAAGAAACTACCTGGTCCTAATGGCATCGTCTCCGTAACAGGGAAACTTGGGCAATGTGGTCCTTATGAGGTACTATTGAATCGTGTCGTCATCGTGAGGAGCAGAGCCGCTATTGGTGCGCTGGGCCGGTGACGTCATACCCAGGGTCATTACTGCCATCGTAGTGCTTCTGAGACCGAAACTTCAGATGGCACGTTATATTAAACACCAAAGGAAACACACGCTCAAACCCCACACATTCCTAGGGAAACAGAGACCCCATTATCTCCGCCACAAGTATGAGCGAATGTTAAGAGGGGCTATAATGATATTAATAATAATGATGATAATAATAAAAGCACACACACATACGCTCATACCAACATAACCACATCACCTGAACCTACGACAAACGCACCTAACACGGAAGTCCTCACAGCAACATAGCCCGCAGAACATTCGCGCGGAGTAGCTCTCAAAAAAAAAAAAAAAAAAAAAAAAAAAAATCGTGCGGGCGCAGGCCCTGCTGTGAGTCAAAGGGAAATACTCAGCCGAAGGAGGAGGGGTGGAGGGAGGGAAGCCAGTACGAGCTTGACTTTGTGAATGAACGCAGGACTGGGGTGTGGTGCCGGAGGGGGGGGGGAGGGGGCGTTATGCGGTGTGTTTGTGTGCGTGTGTGTGTGTTTGTGTGTGTGTGTGTGTGTGTGTATGTGTGTGTGTGTGTGTGTATGAACCAGCTTGGGTACTGGTTCTTTCACTCGTTCAGTCAAAGCCCGTCATTCATTCAGGCTTTTAACTAATCCATACAATAGTCTTCCACTCAGTCTATCCATCCGTTCATCCACCT
>NC_091574.1:22130646-22133146 GCF_042767895.1 Penaeus vannamei
CTCAATGATGACGAATCCTTTCTCCACTAATGATGAAAGTTTGGTGATGTCTTACTATTGGCGAATCTCAAAGACTGAGGCTTCGATAGGTCTTGTTAGTGACGAATCCCAAAATAATGATGACGCATTTGTAATGAAAGCTAAAGCTACAGTGTCTCACCATCAGTAAAATGATGATGGGTGTATTATTGATTCTCAGATTAGTGATGAATCTTGCGTTGAATGTGTTACTCACATCTAAACCTCTTTTCCCCGAGGCTTTCTTTGCCTACGTGAGAGGAGAGAAGTCTGTGTCTGAGGGACAGGTCGAGCTTGAACATAGGACACCCAGGGTCATCCTTGAGCATCCCGGAGCGCATCATGGCTGGAAGGGATAACCTGTGGTCGACTCCCTTGTTCAAAATAATAGATTATTCGATACGTTTTAGAATGCCAAATAGCTCGGTTAAAGATTTCTTTGGCCGTCTTGTCACATGTAACTCTTAAGAAATGGAGGCCATTAGCATATGTAAACGCCGATATTGTTCGCAGGGAGGGATCGTTAATGCAAAAAGCGAGTGTAAACGAATAGGTCCCGAGAAGGAGTCTTGATGCATTAATATGATAATGTCCGGCTTGCTGACCGCTGATGGCAACTGACAAGGTTCTATTTTAAGATAGTCGAGGGCCAAAGCACGGCGGCGCCTTCGGACTCCCGCTGGATGTAGTTTTGACAGCAATGCCCCGTGGCGGAGGCTGTCTCCTGCCTCGCCGATGCCTCGGGATGCGTCGGAGGCTGTCTCCTGCCTCGCCGATGCCTCGGGATGCGTCGGAGGATGTCTCCTGCCTCGCCGATGCCTCGGGATGCGTCGGAGGCTGTCTCGTGTCTCGCTGATGCCTCGGAGGCTGTCTCGTGTCTCGCTGATGCCTCGGGATGCGTCGGAGGCTGTCTCCTGCCTCGCTGATGCCTCGGGATGCGTCGGAGGCTGTCTCGTGTCTCGCTGATGCCTCGGGATGCGTCGGAGGCTGTCTCGTGTCTCGCTGATGCCTCGGGATGCGTCGGAGGCTGTCTCGTGTCTCGCTGATGCCTCGGGATGCGTCGGAGGCTGTCTCGTGTCTCGCTGATGCCTCGGGATGCGTCGGAGGCTGTCGTGTCTCGCTGATGCCTCAGGATGCGTCGGAGGCTGTCGTGTCTCGCTGATGCCTCGAAGGATGCGTCGGAGGCTGTCTCCCTGCCTCGCTGATGCCTCAGGAGGATACGTCGGAGAGGCTGTCTCGTGTCTCGCTGATGCCTCGGGATGCGTCGGAGGCTGTCTCGTGTCTCGCTGATGCCTCGGGATGCGTCGGAGGCTGTCTCGTGTCTCGCTGATGCCTCGGAGGCTGTCTCCTGCCTCGCTGATGCCTCGGGATGCGTCGGAGGCTGTCTCCTGCCTCGCTGATGCCTCGGGATGCGTCGGAGGCTGTCTGTCTCGTGTCTCGCTGATGCCTCGGGATGCGTCGGAGGCTGTCTCCTGCCTCGCTGATGCCTCGGGATGCGTCGGAGGCTGTCTGTCTCGTGCCTCGCTGATGCCTCGGGATGCGTCGGAGGCTGTCTCGTGTCTCGCTGATGCCTCGGGATGCGTCGGAGGCTGTCTCGTGTCTCGCTGATGCCTCGGGATGCGTCGGAGGCTGTCTCGTGTCTCGCTGATGCCTCGGGATGCGTCGGAGGCTGTCTCGTGTCTCGCTGATGCCTCGGGATGCGTCGGAGGCTGTCTCCTGCCTCGCTGATGCCTCGGGATGCGTCGGAGGCTCGCTGATGCCTCGGGATGCGTCGGAGGCTGTCTCGTGTCTCGCTGATGCCTCGGGATGCGTCGGAGGCTGTCTCGTGTCTCGCTGATGCCTCGGGATGCGTCGGAGGCTGTCTCGTGTCTCGCTGATGCCTCGGGATGCGTCGGAGTCTGTCTCGTGTCTCGCTGATGCCTCGGGATGCGTCGGAGGCTGTCTCGTGTCTCGCTGATGCCTCGGGATGCGTCGGAGGCTGTCTCGTGTCTCGCTGATGCCTCGGGATGCGTCGGAGGCTGTCTCGTGTCTCGCTGATGCCTCGGGATGCGTCGGAGGCTGTCTGTCTCGTGTCTCGCTGATGCCTCGGGATGCGCCGGAGGCTGTCTCCTGCCTCGCTGATGCCTCGGGATGCGTCGGAGGCTGTCTCGTGTCTCGCTGATGCCTCGGGATGCGTCGGAGGCTGTCTCGTGTCTCGCTGATGCCTCGGGATGCGTCGGAGGCTGTCTGTCTCGTGTCTCGCTGATGCCTCGGGATGCGTCGGAGGCTGTCTCGTGTCTCGCTGATGCCTCGGGATGCGTCGGAGTCTGTCTCGTGTCTCGCTGATGCCTCGGGATGCGTCGGAGGCTGTCTCGTGTCTCGCTGATGCCTCGGGATGCGTCGGAGGCTGTCTGTCTCGTGTCTCGCTGATGCCTCGGGATGCGTCGGAGGCCTTCCTGTGTGGAGTTGGATAGATCACCACCTCATCCCTAGGTCTGCGAGA
>NC_091574.1:22165646-22173146 GCF_042767895.1 Penaeus vannamei
GCTTCTTTGTTATGATAACTGACAAAATTCCTGTAGGGAGATTGATTACGGCTGGATACCACTGTGGAATCACTTAGTATAATGCAGATTTCTGATTAAGGACAACTATTTGCCACTCAGTCAAGTTTGCCATAGCAAACCTTTTCAAGCATACTTACCAATAAAAGACATGAAGCCATATGAGTACTTGGGTCTTGATGCCATTAGCACATATCGACCAGTTACCTTGCAGATAAAGCAAGAAGTCTGCTGAAGAAGGCATGAGTTCAGCCCTAAAGTTATGTCTACCGCTGCAGCCTGGTCAGTCAAAGGCGGTAACCACCCTCACTAGGCATTCAGTTTCAGAAAAATATGCAATTCGTCACCGACTCTGGAGTAATGCGATTCATTGTCTCATTTTTAAACTTCTTATCAGTTGACATTAAATAACTATGTTTATATATGTAAGGGATTTTTAAAACATATAATGTATGTTTATCTCAAAGGCGACTTGGCAAATTAGAGTACTCCAGAGTACTGGTTGAGTTTCCAGTTTCTCCTTTCCTGAGATTGGATCTCTGAAAGCTTGGCTACCTTTCTCAGCTGCTTTAGTTTCATTACAAAAGGCAGTCGACCATCCTGATGCAAGAATTCGGTCGACCAACAGAGTTAACCCCGAGTATAAACACAGTACGAGTGCTACTTGTGCCAACCTCTCCAGTATCACCCTCGAGCAGAGACCATAAGACCTAATAACTACTTGCAAGTTTCCCAAGGGTTTTGGTCTACATACTTTGCACTTGTAGGTGTCCACTGGGCTACATCCCTGCCTCAAACTAACTGCTGAGCCCTTACTGGTTGGTGCTAACTTTTACAAATCCAGTCAAAACACATCTACAGCATTCAGCCATCGCTTCAAGATCACTCTCAGACCACTTCTATTCATTATGGTGCCTATAGGATAAGGCTTGCTGTTGCCTGTCTCCTGTACGCCAAAAAAAGGCCAAGTGGCGTAGCTAAGGGTGGGTGATTTTTCACCGCCCCCTGCCCCAACCCCTGACTGAAGGAGGGCCTTAAATGATGGCTCTATGTAACGATAGCCCCCCCCCCCCAGGTTTCTAGCTATACCACTACAAACATCATAATTATTGTCAGCAAAAGGTTTCCAACCTCTCCTTCCATCCAGAAACGCGGGACTCTTGCCGTCTGATTAGGCACTCCAGGCAATGAACCTCTTTCTCATAAAGTTCAGCATAGGCCATTCTGGATACAATTCTGCACTCAGCATTCGGGATTCAGGCAGGGTCTTTGCATGGTCTACATACACAGGGTGCACTAGGTTCATGGATTTTGTACCCACTCTTAAGTAAAACATTAAACCCAGCCTTGTCTTTTTCTGCCTCACAACAGGCAACATGGATCCTTTGAAGGCGGGTGCTTCATTTGCCCCATGGCAGCTTTACTGGCATGGGACAAATATGAGACAGTCAGAGATGAGGCCGGGCTTCACTTAAAATTGGCACAAGGGCCAGTAACCATCCTGGATGCAAAGAGTGCCATGATCTTGACTGAGTTCAAAACTGTCTAGAATTGGTGGGTCCAGAATGACCTTTATTGACCTCTCGGGAAGGGAAGTTACCACAGTCCAACTTGAGGTTCTGTCCAGAAAGCGATACCTATCGGGGTTGGCTCCTGGAGAAGCCATGTCGTTGGCCGCCCTTTGGGGTGTCATATCGCTTGACAAATGCTCGGGTTGTGTCGAGTGAAGGAAAAAGTGTCTAGTCCGCTAAGGGAGAGTGATGACTAGGGTTCTAATATTCATGCACGTGTGAAGGGGCAGTGCATGCTGGCATTCAGCGTAATTCATAGCTTCTGTCGGTCGCATATGCACTTGTTTTGGTTCATGAATCAAATAAGAATTGTTTTATATAAAATTTTGAATATACATTATAGTCCAAGTTTATACATCAATAATACATATGAATTTTTCACAATTCATAATGTAGAATATCTAACAAATATTGTCGACTTGTCACTTTTAATATGATAAGCAATGCTACATCACCGTTGATTGGATGGATGGGCCGTATCTGTAAGTTTAATCAAGCCAAAGCTCCGAGTGGAACAAAAATAGTCATAACCGATATGATATTCACCTATATGAACGCATTAGTACTCACATAGGTACTAACGCGTAGGTCCAGATATTCAACATGGACATGTGTGTGTGTGTGTGTGTGAGAGAGAGAGAGAGAGAGAGAGAGAGAGAGAGAGAGAGAGAGAGAGAGAGAGAGAGAGAGAGAGAGAGAGAGAGAGAGAGAGAGAGAGAGAGACCTAATTAGTCTGGGCATACCACTACTTGATATACTTCCCAACCATCTACAACTCTCTTCGCCCTCTAGCAGTACATCTTTTTCCATTTTCATTTCTTATCTTCTGCTTCCTTCCTTGTTCCCTTGAACTGACAATCATTTCACCAACTGAAACGGTTTTGCACACCTTACATATAATGTCTTTCAACTGCATAAGAGATAATAAGAAAACTTGATTCAGAAAAAGTTCGGAGAAGAGCCTCTGCCTCTGAAAACGGACCAGAATACCCAATGCTCACTGGCCAAGATTTAGAACCCTGTGGTTATCCTGCCAAAAAGGGCTGGCTGCTGAATACCCTGCATTGTATTAATGTCTCAGTTACCCACAGTACCATGTTCTTTCATGAAAATTGTTCTCCTCCCATCGTGCTGTTATTATTCAGCAGCGCAAGTTGTGGTAGAGAGAGAGAGAGAGAGAGAGAGAGAGAGAGAGAGAGAGAGAGAGAGAGAGAGAGAGAGAGAGAGAGAGAGAGAGAGAGAGAGAGAGAGAGAGAGAGAGAGACGGAGAGGATGCCTTAATGAATACATATACAAATAATATGAAGATAAAAATGTAAATATAAAAATGCCATAATACTTTCACATTGTTGTCCATCCGTTCTTCAATGTCTAGAATGATTATGGAAGGTATGTATTTGGACAAACAAGGTACAGTAAAAAAGACAATATTTGCTAACTCAGGCAGACGTAGTTGTTGTTACTAATGATATAATTTATAATCTGATAGTTGAAGGGTTGGATAAGACTTATTTTGTATGTAATGATAACGTTACTTCAAATACCTGCATAGATGAAGTCGGTTTAAAGTTGAATTCATGTGAAATCAACTATTCCAGACCATCTATAACGAATAATAAAGTAAAAAAATTAAATTCCATATTAAGACCAATACTTTCCAGCAGGCTTGGGAAAGATTGAAAGTCAAGATAAAAACAAATCGCGCCACGAAACACCAAAGAGCAGGGAAGAATTTAGTTTTTGACATTTTTATGTTAAGTGATTTCCTTGTTATGGCAAACCACAGTAACCATCCTGAGCAAAAGAGCCCCAGTCCAAAGCTGTTTAAAAAGAGGCACCCAAGAAGACTCCACAATTACTTTCGTCTAAATACTCTTTAGAGAAAGACCAACAGTTCATTGAGAAGCCTTCTACAGCCTTGCGTAGTCAGTACGTGAGCTGGAAGTCCAAGAGGCCAGCGGCCCTGTCAGTCGCGCAGACAGACCTTTCGCCAAGAATGTTGAACTAACGGTGAAGACATTGTTGCTTGTTTTTCCTGCAATCTGCAAGCAAACTACTCAGCCCTGAGACTCCCAGTCTGGATGCGTCATTCCGGTGCACAGTTTTCAAGACAGGATCAAAAACCTTAAAAATGCAAACCCGTATTCCACTATGCAGAAGCAGTAGTTATTAGGCGGTTATTCTGACAGTTCAAAATATATGCATAATTATGAATGCAAGACTGTTTAAACTGTTGCTAACCTACGTTCTGCATACAAATCACGCATGGCTCAATTTTCTCCCAAAGGTACATGAACGTGTAGGGCGTCATTTTTGGGTTTGTTCATTGTTCATTAAGATACGGAACAAGCCCAAAGGTAACGGCCCAAAGCATACTACCTTCAGAAAAAAACACAACGCTCGGAGTTAACTGAAGTCCTGGTGAACCACAGTCAAGATAACTACTGCTTCAGGAAAATTCGGTGATATCCTTTGCGGTCGCTGCAAGGACTTGATAGTCTAGCACATGTATATGTATACATACACACACACACACACACACACACACACACACACACACACACACACACACACACACACACACATATATATATATATATATATATATATATATATATATATATATATATATAAATGTTCATTATGCCCTGAGGAAGTAGTATAGCCAAGGCCTTCAGCATATTCTTATGATACCTCATTTACCATACGTTTGCACGTACGTATGTATGTGTGTATTCGTATATATGTTCGTGCATGTATGTATGGATCTATGTATTTATGCATGCATATACAGCGTGTTGGGGCCCAGCGATCCCATGCCAAGACGTGTGCTGATTAGGTTGGCCAGAGACAACATCATGAAAAATTCAAAAGATACGAGTTTTGGGTTGTTCTCTCTCTGACTAGTCCGTGTTAGGGGATATC
This sequence comes from Penaeus vannamei, assembly GCF_042767895.1. Lineage (NCBI taxonomy): Eukaryota > Metazoa > Arthropoda > Malacostraca > Decapoda > Penaeidae > Penaeus > Penaeus vannamei. Next base: position 22,170,161 of record NC_091574.1, read on the forward strand.
ACAAGAGTCAAAATCCTGGTCACTGGTCAAAGGTTTTCCATGACCGGTGTTCGTGCCCTGATCTTCCCGGGCACAAGACAAAAGGTGGCAATCCAGGCAGAAGTAGTAGAGAAAGTTGGAAAAATAGGACATTAGTTATTTTTTCATTTCTATTTTGTATAAGACAAAACGCAACTTTTTTTTCTTAATCTTTCAAGGACAAAAAAAACTTTTTGTGTTATCCGACTGTAAAGGGTGCAAAAGACCACATACGTGCTACTCATTTACTGATTACAGATGGCGTAATACTTGCTTCCGACATCACTTCCCATGTATAAGAAAGAAATGTTTTTATAGAGAAGCTATCCAATATATTCACTGATCATTTCACTAACCCAATGCATTCAGCAGACATAGACGGAGTTCATAAAGTTGCTGAAAAAAAAAACATTATCCATCTACGTGTCCGCCGGGGGATGGAATGCCAACAAATGCTAGATAGCGTGCGTGGACTCTGAATGAGAATACGGAACTTTGACTTGACTATGGACGTGCCGCCATTTCTGTTTACATGGTTGTGTTGTGGCGCGAGTTTCAAAGTGATTAAAAACCATGATAAACACTCCTTCAGTCTTTCCTAGATAACCAAGAGCACAGCCACATTTTTCTGCATTTCCGTTGACACAAACGAGCATTTGCGATTGAAGTCAATGCCTCTGTGTGAAAGGACATTGCGTTCGCTAAAAGTTCTTGTCACGTTTGTTTTACGGGAAAGGCTAGATCGGTAGCAACACGAGGTGTCATGGCGTGTTTTGATGATTGTTCACTGAAAATATAACCATTAAAATAATTATTTTCCATCCTTTTAGAAAACTGAATAGACCAAAATGATCAACCATATATTCACAAAGCATCCATAACTTTTGTGACGTCATCAAAGCCCCATATGTTATTTTCCAAAAAGAGAATCAGACGCCATGACACCCCCTCAAGTTGCCACTGACCTAGCCTTTCCCGTTTGGTTTACTGAACGGATACCCTTGGCCTTATCGCCGTTTGGCCGCGGAATGACTTTTTGAGGAAAGGAAGGAGAGAGAGAGAGAGAGAGAGAGAGAGAGAGAGAGAGAGAGAGAGAGAGAGAGAGAGAGAGAGAGAGAGAGAGAGAGAGAGAGGAATACCTTTTATGAATACATATGCAAATAAATTAGAAATTGCGTAAATAAAAATATGAATATAAAAAGACCATAATACTTTCACATTGTTGTCCAGCAGTCTTTGCTCACATTCATTCTTTAATGTCTAGAATGATTAACGGAAGGAATGTATTTGGACAAACAAGGAGAGAGACCAGTAAAAACATTTGCTAACGGATGTGGTAATGAAAGTACCTGTATGACCATGCCTTTAGCGGACTCTGAGTGCCTCAGGTTTGATTTCCAATATACTGTGTGACTTATGAAAGGAATTTTACAGTTGTCTTTGTTTTTTGGGTATTGACCTTCAGTCTTATGAGAATGTGGGTGTTTGTTCCTTGGTGTTTTCCCCTCTTATTTTTAATTCTTTTTCCCTTTTCTTTCAGGGAAAACGACAATGGATATCGAAGCCTGTGTATATTAGGTACTCAGGATCTGGTGATGATGGTCGTACTCAACATATCTTGAGAGGATAGAAAACGGGGGGAAGGCAAGATCAGTAGCAACTCGAGGAGGTGTCATGGCGTCTGATTCTATTTTTTGAAAAAAAAAAAAGCACATGGGATTTTTGATGACGTCACAAAAGGTACGAATGCTTTGTGAATATGGCTGATCATTTTGGTATCTTCAGTTTTCAAAAAAAAAAAAAAAATGGAAATGAATGATCTTATGGTTATATTTTCATTGAACAATCATCAAAACAGACGCCATTACACCACCTCCAGTTGCTACTGATCTAGCCTTTCCCAATAGAAAAGTCCGAAAACTTTGAGATTCCACAACTATGAAACCACTCCAATCTGCCGCTGTTTGCACTCCTCCACAACAGCATTTCCAAATTAAGTCTTATTTTCCAACGCAAATTGGAAGATAGAAAATTTGAAGATCTATGTATCAGAATTTTACGGGCGATGGCCGCGGGAAAGAGCTATGATTGATCTAGTCCATTACAAAACGCCTATTCAGTCCGAAATATCATGTATATAGGTAGACAGATAGATAATGCAGCTAACAACAAAACCCATATAATTAACATCAATCTAAAAATACCGATGAACCCAAGTTTGATGCCAATTCCGGTATGTGATGCCCCTTTCCGGCCATCGCAGTGCTGGTTGCCCTCAGATACCCCGACGCGGCCGCTCCCAGTACTGGGTACACACATCGAACATCATCTTGGTTTCTTTGGGAACTTTTCCCTTTTCTACAATCAAACATTTCAAAATGAAAGGCAGAAGCGAAACAAAAGAACAAAAACATGCGATATATATGTATATATATGTATGCATTTATATAAATGTGTATATATATGTATATATATAATATATATATATATATATATATATATATATATATATATACACACACACACACACACACACACACATATATATAATGTATGTGTATAATGTGTATATATATACATATATGAAATATGAATAATGAACTTTAGCCACATTATTGCATCCTTTTTCTTGCACTCTTTAGGAATAAGGTTATGTAGCATTCTTTTGGATCTGACACATGTGTCATAATAAACTACATTCCAAACCCACTGATCTATCATAGTACGTCATAACCCGTTTCGTCCTTTCCCTGTTCTGGATATTTGGTTTATTAGATATTTCCGTGTGAGGAACCATGGCAGGATATTTGTACTGGGCGAAAAACACTTCCTGCACTCGCGTACAAACATTAATACATAAACAAACACGTCAAATCCACATACACACTGCATATAAGACCTTGATGATTCTTGCCTTTCATAATCGGGGGCAGGTCGAGAGAGGTTTTATGTATATATGTATGTACAC
>NC_091574.1:22178146-22185646 GCF_042767895.1 Penaeus vannamei
CATTTATACATACATATAGATGTAATAAAAGGGTATAATCAGTTATCATATTCCTTCCTTCCTGACAGCACAGATATTTTGTTTTCAATTGTATACATCATTTATGTGTTTAATAATAAATATATGCAAGTTAAGTCTTTATTCAGTACCAGACTAAGTTGTGGTGTGGCCTTTGTAACAAGAAGATACAGAAGCCCAGTTTGCCAAATTTTGACATGAAAAACTAAAGGTAGGCCAGCAGCTGAACTGACCATGACAGTTACCTGTATGTTCCAAAAGTTAAATTTGTATATATCTTAATATATAAGAATATGGGCAACAACTTAAAAATTTGAAAGAACCTTCAAACTTGTAAAACCATAAACTGTAACTTCTTCAGCCTTTCTAAATCTGGCTCTGACATCATTCACTGTTACTGCATTGCAAATCAAACAGCAAGAAATAAATACAGCTGACAAGAAGTTTTAGAAAAAAGTTTCCTTCATAACCATGAGGGCATCAAACTGTAGGCACATTTCATAGTCACAACCATACTACATGTACATTGTATTTAAAACAGCAGTAATCAGTGAGTCTTAGCAAGTCTGACTTATTTTTTCTTTTTTATAAAGCGGACACATAGCATCTACATTACTGTGAATCTGATCATCACAGTTACTTGATTATGTAATAATCTTTTATACATCCTTGTCTTTGAGAACCTTACACATTCTTGTAGAATAATATTTCATCTAATCATTATGGGTATGCAGCGAAAAGACACCTTTGACAAGTACAGTAAACTTCCTAAATCCCATAAAAAGATGTATAATATAAATAAATATAACAAATATAACATAAAAGAATAAAATATAGAAGGCAACCAACTGATGTCAGTTTATGGGAACCGTGATGACAAAAATGATTATCCAATAATAAATCATTACCAAAAATCATTAAGACAATTACATTATGATGAGTAATTAAAAGTCACAGTATCAAACTTAGCAATGCATTTGCCCAATAACAGCAGAGACATTAATGACATCCATAGTTATCAAGATATATTTAGACAGCTGTCTGTGAAGGACATCACTGATAACTCCTGTCCTTAACTACAGAAGGACAGAAAAGGACAGAGCTACAAGTGCTCATAAAACAGATAAAGGGAGACTCAAAACTTTCTAATGAGTGAAACAAAAAAATTGCCATCTTTTGTCCTTCACATATCTCAGTATGACAGTTACTGTATACTGCCCTTAAGAAGTTAATAATGCACAGAGATAGCATATGCACCATCTGTTATGTATAAGAATTTGCATGATATAATAAACCTGAGAGCATAAATCACTATCATAGTGCCCTAAACAAGCAAACCTTTTTATATATTTCTTAGTGCTAATGACAAAGAGTGCTACATGCACACTGACAAACAGAAATATTCTGTTGCATGATCAACTACACATTAATGTGGTATCTGAAACTAGTGCACTTGGAAACAACTTATATAATATAATTATATCTACCCTGTATTTTTCCATGAATATTTATCTTTCAATATAAATTCTAACACAATTTTCAATGGACAATAACTTAAGTCTACCTTCTCTGTTAAAGAATTGATCATCAGCATCTAGTCGTGATAGAGTAATTTTTAAAGTGCAGAAAACATTTAATAATTTGATTCAATATACCAATATCTTAAACTACACAAAGACTAGAATTAGTATGTTACTCAGTGTATTTTTAAATTAGTTAAATTAAAGCTTTGCAAGTAATATAAAAGTAAATAAAAACTAAAATACATTTGATCTGAAATACATGAAAACATTTGATGTATCTCCCATGTTTTAAATTTCACAATCATTTTTGATCAGTGGCATAAATGAATATATCATTTAACCATCAATTCTTGAATACAGATTTCTCTAACAACCTTCCAAAAACCTCTTGATATGCTGGAAGAGGCTAAACTCCTGTCAGTCACTTCAAACATTATGGCCACCCAATATGTTATGCCACCCGTGCATCCACAGTTGGGTTCAAAAAGTGACTCTCTATTGGTCACTGGGTGAACATTCAACTTTATATAGGCATTTTAATTCTAAGGGAATTATAATTATCTCTATATTGGAAAAGATTGGAGAACGTGTCATGTTGTACAAGTGTTATTTACCCCAGGGGGCCACATATCACCTTAGTATACAGTATGCAGGCCAGATAATCATGAGTCGATGTGATGAACCGGCCATATAGTTGATGTAAAAACGTAGGAGGCTATTTCATTCATTACAAAAACACAATAATAGAAAAAAAAATGTAAGAGTGCAAGTGATAATCTTAAAATATGAAGAACTGCCTTTATTAATCATGCAAAAGAGCCAGCTGCATGACTGAAATGGCAAATGTGCCATGGGCCGCACAGAGGAGTATGGTGGGCTGTGTGTTTAACACCTCTGCCCTAAGGTATATGAAGCCTGCAAGCCCCTTGTGAAGTGAAAATAAAGGTCTTATGAAACTTAAAACATTAATGTCCTTCAAGCAATAGGATAAACAACAAAATAAATTCTAAAAGGTTACCAAAATTTGCAGGGCCATCAAATGCAAAAGCCTACACAAAAGCACATTCAGCTTGTTAGGAGTTTATTGATAAAGAATTGGTATCATTAGAGAAATGTTGGATGTCTGACAAGGCATTAGATCAACTGGGATGACTAAATTAGCAACCATTTTTACCCAGTTAATCCCATATACAGAGCTGATGTTCGATAACATTAGTTAAGAGAACAGCCAGTATGTATTCCTAATCTGCACGCTTATTATAAGAATAAATGGATATATGGATATAGCGCATACCTCTCACATCCCCACATCTCTATAGAAATAATCCGTCATGCCTTCTTATAAGCCTGGTAATCAGTAAATAAACTGCATCATGGAATATTATTGTTGTTTCACCTACTCTGAGTAATAACATATCTACTGAAGATGGTAATGATGATAGTAGATAATGTAAAAAATGTTACTTTTACACTCTTGGGACAAATAAGAACAGGAAACAAAGTTATCAACCAAATCAAGCTCATCCACCAAGCACCAAGAATGACACTGATACATCTTCCTCATACATATTATTCATCTCCAAGTAGCCTTAACAGAATTTATAATTAAAGATCTCAGATTCTTTTTTTCAGCTGTTCTCATCAGCCTGCATATATTTTGTCTGGATTTATAATATCTAAGTCTTCTCAGAATAAATCCATCTCACATAACTCCAAAATCATGAAGATCTATTCTTCTTGGATTTAACAATGTTTATGTGACAAATGTAGGAAAAGTTATGACTTGAGAATGAAAGTATCTGATGTGTTTCAATTACATTTTTATCAGAAATAAATGTTTCTGCTGCATATATAATTAAAACATGTCCTATACATTTCCTGCACAGTAAAAATATTTATTCTCATTCATATCTTTCTCTACATTCTTCATCGGTTAACAAAAGATGATATTTTGATGTACCCGACAGAAATAATTCAAACATAAAAATGTTTAAGAAGGTTGATTCTACCGAAGACGGAAAAATAGTAACTTTTTTTTTATACAATAATTTCTATACTATTTTTAGTAACCTTTATATATAATAAATCATATAAATAACAAAACAGAGGTATACTGTTGACATTGAAAATGAGAACCACAATAAATTAAATTTGGCAGTCAAGAGTGTTTGAATCTCAGGCAGATATATCAACTATGGCACCCAAAAATGTATAAATTGCACATGTAAAAAAAAAAATCAAACTGAATATACATCTTTTAATCTTGTACTATGTAATCTATTGATAAATACATCCTCTTCTACATATCATTAATGTGTTACAGCAAGATATTAATTTTCTCTTTACCCGTCTCTTTCATGCATCTCTTATCTCTCTAGCTTTCTTTTTCTTCTGTCATTCCTCTATTTACTACTCTCCCTCTTTAGCTTTCTCTATCTATATACTTTTTCTCTAAAGCTCTTCAAACTACCACCATTTCTACCCAGCTGAACAAAAACTATCTTCTCAACAGTTACAATGCTAATTCTTCTTTAAAGCTAATTTTAGACACAAATAGTACAGTGAATAATCAAACTAATAGCTATGATGAAAATGTTATAATGAATTTTAAGGAGTTAGCACCCAGATCAGAAGATACTGATGTCAAGAAAAGGTTTCCAGTTACGAACTTTTCTTACGAGACAAGAGAAGCAAGATTAAGATGGTATGGACATTTTATGAAAGACAATAACAGAAACAATGGACCATAAAGTTTATGGTAGTAGAGGCAGAGGAAGAATGAGAAAGAGATAGAGAGATGTAATACAAGAAATTCTGTTTTCTAAAAACAGTAAAAACACTAAGCAATGGTTAAAAAACAGCTGCGCAGGCGATCCCATCCCAATGTGGGATAATTTTCTGCCAAAAAGAATTCGTAGTGATGATTGTGACTGATTATAAAGAGTATTACATATATTCGTTAAAGTTTCATGTCCAAGCATCTTCAACAAAGAAATCTTAAATTCATCATACTAAAAATTCATACAGATCTTGAATACTTCACAGCTTTCATAAAAAGATAATATTCACCATCACCTATTTCCCTTTCAGGAAACTGCAGCGTTTGTGTGTAAAACTCACTGCATCAATCATCTTCATACATATTTGTAACCTCCTTTGATAGTAATCCCTTTTAGAAGAAAACTGGAGTACAAAACCTCTTGGCCTGGCCTAATGACTATGAAATGGCCCATGTAAAGGCACTTAAGACCTGAAGTAGGCTATTAACGGATGGATGGATGGATTGACATTCAGATAACAAGACAAATATGCATAAAGTATAATCAATACATGCACAAATATATCCCTGAATATATATATGCATATAGCAGTATGCATATATATGCATCTAAGTATGTGTTTGTTCGTATACTTGCATACATCAGTGTTATATACATTACATATGTATATAAATACAAATGAACGTACTATACAGGACATGAGCAAGTACAGTTGTAAGCATAAATCTGTATGCATTGAAAATGTCCTTACAAAAGAGTATAAATTTGTGTCCAGTTCTATTTCCTTTTCTTGTACTTGCATAAATACAACTGGTACCACAAAAAACATCTCAAACACACATGCTCTTTTAAACCTGAAATAACATGTCACCTAATTTTGTTCAGTAGATCAATGCATCTACATTGGAATTTTTGTCCAGTAAAAATAGTGAACCAACACTGGCTTTACACTTAAATGAAAAATGCTGCCTAGATGAAAAACATACATCTAATTGGCCTCATCACAAGTCCATAAGAGAACTTGTAATCCACAACCTTTTCATAAATGCTTTTCTTAAAAGCCAATATAAACATTTAATATCAATATCAAAATACCTTGGCAAATCTAAATCACAGCAATAATAATAAATGAGGCAATAGTATGATCATGGAAGTAAAACTGTCATAATAATTAGATATTCTGTGCAGTTCTAACAATTGAATCTGGTAGATAACACATGCTTTGGTGTATAAGTTACATTACATCATGTAATTTGATATATTTGGATAAAAATGTATATATAGAGAATTCCTCCATCACTAAATAATCTGAATATTGCATATCTGTAACTTAAAAGCAATTTTGGCATGTATATAAGGTATATGACATTTTCATTCTGGAAGAAGGCCTGACAAATTATAAAAAATATCAATCTCTATAGGAATAATTAAATGGAATGTACAGATCTGCAAAGAAGGCAAAAAATATATCATGACTTGTATACACAGTATACATTAAAACATATATAAAAAACATAAAATGAAACAAAATAAATTAAAATGAATGTACTCTCTATATGAACAACTTTTAAGAACAACAGCATAACAAATTCAGCTTAAGAAAACATATATCTCTGATCAGAAAGATAAAAGAGAACTGATTTTAAGTCCTGACATTCAGCACCTTGGATAATAATGATAAAAAATATGTGCATAAAAAAAAAAGGATTGCACGTAATCAATTTAAAAAGACCAACACCAGTGGTGACTCTAGGTGCGAAGAGGAAACTATTATTTAAGACTGATAGAAAAAAAAAGGTTAACAACACTTCCACACAGCAATTGCAAGGTTGCCTGCAAAGAACATGTAAAGCAGGTTCTTCACTTCATATGAGACCTCAAATCCAAAAGCCTCACCAACAACGCAGTGCCATGTAGCACCATATCTCTTGTCCATTGTTTCCTTGATCACACGAGCTGCACTCTGAAATGTAGAGTAACAACTTTTTACATGTTCTGCGGAAATTAAAAAAACAAAAAAAATCCTTCAAAACCTACAAGTGAATCATCTGAGATACAACTACTGCCTCCCTCTCCTTTTCTTCATTTCCTTCCCTTTCTCATTATTCTTATTGCTCTTGTTCTTGTTTTTATTCTCCTTTCTATTTTCCTCTTTCTCTCAATATGTTTATATTCAGATAAAGTAAAGCTTTGGTCTACAAAAAACACCCAACCATCAATAATTCAAGTGCCCAGTAATGATATGTTATCAATAAGACACTTGCCTATATCTCCACTAATCACACTCCTCCTTAATTACATAACGTAATTCTGCAGTTTAATTCAGAATCATGTATATAGTAAGTAATTCTATGATACCATGAATTTATAGTAGCACCCACAATGGTACTATACCATTTCTACTGATATCTAGAGGAACCATTCCTGAGATGGAAAACTTATTGCTACTGAAAACACTAATACATCACGTAAAACAGAATATGCAATGATAATAAAACAAACACAGAATAGTAATAAAATGGAGTCTACATGCGATAAAACCACATTTGGTCCCTTTCTAGCACTCAAGCTTTTGATCAAAGACAAGAGAACAGTACAAAGCGAAATTGGGCCTTTGTTTAGAAACTGTAAAAGAAAAATTAAGACAGATAAAACACTCTGCTAGTGTGATTATTACAAAATGGACATTTAAAGTATATTAGTTCATCAAAGATCACAGAGCAAGTAAGTTTTGGTTTTAAATCTATTAAGGCAAATAAGTACACTTAATCTGCTGGTCTATTTACCAATTCTTTACAGGTCAATGGCAATCTGGATAATCAAATGTTATAATCAGAGGATAAACAGAGAATGTATTTCCCCGAAACTCGTCAGCCTGATATTTGGCTATATTTTCAAACAAAGGTTCTAATCTTACATGAATTTATCCGAGACTTGAATTGTGTATTGTTTATTACTGCTAATTTTTTTCACTGTTTGGGAAAAGTATCGAGTCTCAAACAAGAGTTCAGAACTGCATGAAGATCTTTGTCATTTTGAATATTAGTTTTAATAATCTAGAAGGTGTACCTATAACTGAGGCATCAGACGTACATAACTGCATTTACTAAAATACACAAAAAGTAAAATTAAAAATCACGATCACTACAATTCTGTATCTGCATCCATGGCAAAGATTT
>NC_091574.1:22203146-22205646 GCF_042767895.1 Penaeus vannamei
ATATATATATATATATATATATATATATATATATATATATATATATATATAACAAATCACATTCGGAAATATTATATTTCTATATGGAAATATGCACACTCACAAGCTTACCACATTGGGCACAGGTGTATCAATGTTGGTAGATAGGGATTTGCATGCAAGTATGTCTATATATGTGTTCATCTGTGTGTAGAGTCACAAGTGCGTGTGTTTATCTGAATATATGCAAACACACACACACACACACACACACACACACACACACACACACACACACACACACACACACACACACACACACACACACACTTATACATACATACATACATATATATATATATGTATGTATGGTTGTATGTATGTATATATACATATATATTGTATATATCTACATACAGATTTACATACATTTATAAATATTCATACGTCCATGCATAGGTATTTACGGTGTGTATCTGTATATATATATATATATATATATATATATATATATATATATATATATATATACACACACATTATGTATGTATGTATGTATGTATATATATGTATGTATATATACATCATGCATGTATTATGTATTTAAGTATGTGTATGGACGTAATGTTGTGACTGTGTAGCTAGTCCTGTAACCAAGTCTGTTGAAACCTATTTTCATGATATCATCACAACGAATTGAGACTCTTTAAATACAGTCAGTTATAACAATACAAACAATATAACATAAGGCACAAAACATGTAGCCTAGAATTCCTTGAAGATATAAGACAGTAATTACTTCAAACTCCAAACTATTAACAAGCACCAAGAAAAGGTTAAAAAGCAGACAGAACCACTAGAAAGATCGCGCGTTGGAGCTCGTCAGGCTTTCTGGGCGCCTCATGCTTTCACGCTCGCGGTGGTGCCACATCTCCCACATTCCTCTCAGTAGAGAGAAGTCTGTCTGTCTGACGTACGATCAAGCTGGACTGAAACTTAACTTAAAACCTTTGCTATTCAAATGTTTGTTGTAGTATGCTCCCACGATAATATTGATATCAACCAGTAGCTTTAATAGGCCTTAGGTGTGATGTTACCGTCGTTTTGGTACGAACAGTTTCCCGGCTGTGCGGGCAGCGTCAAAGAAAATCGAATCTCAAACCTGCTGCATGTTCGGCTGCAGAGTCTAAATATTTTAACCAATATATTTTAAGTTAATTTACTGAGAACTCTGAGAGACGTTTATGCTATTGCTAACAACCATAGGTAGTAGTTGGTTTCAAATAATGTATAGATGAATAAGGCAAGTCACGCTAGATATAAGAATGAGCATGATAAGAATATATAAGTGAGATTTTATATATGTGCAGCCTGGCTTGGCTTACCAAGGCAGCTCATAACAAGGCTGATATGTACTAATACATAGTACAATATTTGGTTGATTTATCACTTATTCTTGGGTGTACCAATTATCTTGACAAATTCTCATATTACCGAAAACATACACCTGATAAAAAAAAATATATATATATATCGGGTATATTGGTACATCGAAGCATTTTTGTTACACTGACTGATGTTACATTAGCTCTATCATAAGAGACAATGTATGTTTTAAAAAGAATTCCAACTCGTGTAAGTTTCTATATCATTATTCTTGTAGTTATTCATAACCGACATTCATATTAGTTACATGGATCCCCGCTGTGGCATGAGTCGGTACAATTCTCTTTGAATTCAACAAATTAAAGTTTCACTCATAAATTACATTGACAGATTTCAACTCGACCAACACATGAGTCAATTCATGTGTAAAAAATGTAAGCGGACTGCATATGTGAATGTATGTATATGCATGGACAAAACTGATAAATGTTTATGCTACTTCCACGTGTTATTTGGTATCTGTTTCAGATATGTCAAACGCGTTGTACTAAGTGCTTTTCCATGTTCCGAAGGGGAAGATTTCGTGCAATCAAGGATAGAAGAAATATGGTATTATAAAGCTCAGTTCATCTTTTAATATCAGTATGAATGATGTCACTACGGGTTTGTCCATAACATTGAAAATATGTTAACATAATGGCATTCGCCTGATGATGACTTTCCAAAGTTATTGTGACGAATATGAATATTTGCAGCCAGACTTGGTAGCTTGTATTACCTCTCACTTTCGGCCGGCGATGTTGAGTCTGCATGAGCAGTTGCGGTTTCGTATGGCGGTTTGAAAAGAGCAGCGCATAACTATTACATGTGCATTCACAAAAAGTACATTAAACATGGGCAGCACTTAACATATTGCCGAGTTACAGACATAAAATTACATTCCTTCATTCGACCATTAACCTAACCACCGAGAGCGGACTGCTATCAGTAGAATGACGAAATGAAGTGGGCTGATGTAAGCAATTTAGAGAGACCCAAGTGTGAGTCAACAGTCGAGGAGAGCTGGCTGCGAAGGGAGCTTACGATGAGGGAGTTGCCAGTGTAGCAGTGAAGTAGAATGGTGATGTTTCTGTCT
>NC_091574.1:22213146-22218146 GCF_042767895.1 Penaeus vannamei
TATCAAATTACTAATTTTCCGAATTGAAAGGTGCTGTGTATGGAAATTAAGTGATGGTAGTTTCGTTAGATACAATAAAAGATAACGATGCATGTATTTGTAGCGATACATTTTGTCACTTTAACAAGAACATATCACACCTACGTTAGATAGTCAAATAGTTTGTCAAAAAAGAAAGGTAACAATTAATCCACAAATATGTAGTAAATAAAATCGTAATGAAAATATATGGTGATATTTCTCATATATCCATCTATTACAAGTTAGTATTTCGTAGTAGATGGGTAGATGGATAGTTTATATCTATTATATACCGACAAAATAAAGAAGCAGCAAATATGTAAACAGTTTATGGAAACTTAGGTTAGGAAGTAATTGAGATATGCATCTAGTGATATAAAGAGGAAGGAATATTAAGTGAACCAACTGAAATAATAAAGAAAATATTTGATGCAACTGTGCCTTATGTTCACATTTAAGTAAAAACAAACACATTCAGAGAAGTAAACAATAAGCCTTTGTTTCTATAACTTGTCGAATATTCTTTTTTGATGAGGCATATTGCATGTATTCCTTTTATGATTGTTTTTAATGTTATTTATATATCTTCGTTAGAATATACATATAAGAACATTGATTATAATCTTAGAATAACACGTATACTTAACATACTTAACCATAATGTTTGACATTCCAATACGTCGCCTCATTCTCTGAAATAAACAAAACATTTTTTACGTGCAAACTTTTTGCATGGGATAAATAACAGAGATGTCTATTATTCCCTCTTTCCCTCCCTTCTTTGTTATCTCTCACGGTGGATGGATTTAAAGGAATATGAAAAAACGCGATACACTTCCATTCAATAGAGAGTGACCGTTTACTTTCCTCTTTGCACAATTATCGGAAAACGTAGCAACGAGAAAACTACGATAGGGACCTCAGTCATTATTGGTGAGGAAGAACACATTAAAGATATTGAAAAGATGAAGAAATAAAAGTAAAAAGGAAACCAACTATGTAACCCGGTTTTTATTATCAGTACACCTTTCGCTCAAATTGGCGGGAAAATTGTACATCCTAAACCTATTTTGATGCGGTGTTGCCACGTCTTCGTAAAGTTGATATGTCAAATATTGTACTCATAATATATCAAAGCGAACAATACATCGCGCTGTGCCAATACATTTTGCATCATAATGCATAGCGTTTCACAACGTTTTTTTTTTGGTCTCAACTTCTCCACGTTTTTTAGTTTCTTACTGAATATATATGTTTCGTTCTTATATTATCTGTGAGAACTTTGAATGATCCTTAAACCCCACTGATTATCATCATTGGATCTTAATATTCCTACTTTCTAAGCTGAGCGAAATGCGAATACGGTTATCCTTCTAAAGCTGACTGGTTCAAAGACATAAACAGGTGGCAGGGGAAAAATGTACAGATGTTCATACTAAAGTTAATAGCATGTCAATTAATGTTTCAGTTTGTGTGTTTTTATATAATACGTTTTAGTGCTGTATCCTCATTCTGTCGGTTTCAGCGCTCTGCTTGATACGCGTTTGCATAAATGGCTATGTTTGCCTGAAACTGGAAATGTCATGAATAGATGTAAAAAACAGAAAACAAAATAGACCGCATTAGATTTATATATACGTATTTGAAGTTGCCTGTATGATTCCATACATGAATATATGTATACACGAAAGAGTTTTATGTTTGTGTTCTTTTATCATAGTATGCCCTTTTTATTTCTTTGTGTGGAACGGCCATTTGTTTAGGTGAGTTTACCCTGAGAACCACAATCGCCTTTGTTTTGTAGAGTAAATTATCATCTGACATGAACTTACGGGGTGTATGGAGGGCTGGATGGAGCCTCTCCTAGTGCGGGGAGGTGTGTGGGGGGGGAGGGGGGGGGAAGTGGCGTGGCTTCCTAACATCACATCTCTACTTTAAACTATTCAGCTGCCTCATGAAGACCCTTGAAACACACGCAGTTTCACTTTCTCATGAGATCCATCGCCGAGGCTTCCCAGCGATGAGGACTCTAGATGGTGTTCCATGATGTGTGTTTGTGCATGTCGGTTGCTTGCATATTCGCCTTTTTATTTGTCTTTTGTCTCCGAATGTTCTTTTTAATAGCTTTCATTCAGTCTTTAGTTTCTTTCTTTCTTTTTTTCTTTCTTTCTCTCTCTCTCTCTCTCTCTCTCTCTCTCTCTCTCTCTCTCTCTCTCTCTCTCTCTCTTTCTTTCCGTGTTTTCCGCCCCCCCCCAACTTACCTGCCTGTCTGTTCACCTGTCTGCACTATTTATATCCGCATATGGGCATTATATGTAAACACAAATATTACAGTAAAGTAGTCAAATGAACACAAAATAGAAATCAAAGTATTAGACAGAAATCTCTGCTGGTTCATTACTGTGTAGGTTAATTTTTAATATGAAGTTAGTCGAATAATTCTACAGTATACGGCTCACGCAAATAACATACTATGATTTCTGTTCCTTAGACTCAACTGCTCTAAAAACTTCGCGTGGAAATGATTATCCTCACGTGCACAAGTGTTGACATTTGATGCAATGCAGCTTACCGTATGCAAGGTTTCTTTTTTGTCTGCATTCTCTGTCGCCGGAAGCTGTTTTGATTTTATGAATGAAAAAAGAAACCTCATTTAAGTGTTCCGGGAATGGTCTTTGCAAGGTGCCGCTTGATGAAGACGTGGTCTGATCTTTCTATTCAGGAAGATTGGAAATCCCGATGATGAGTTTTAATTTGCTTCGTGATATAGTTGAATCATCGCTCATGGACTGTATCTAGAGCAGAAACCCTGAAAGACGCACTTGCAAAAAAATCAAAGGAGATATTTTGATATTTTTTTCGAAATCCAAATATATTTATCATTTCAGGGACATGGTGACACACGAATCAAACACGCTTGGCAACACCACAGGTCGAACACAGGTCACACAAGCAGGGCGCTGAGAAAAAAGCAGGCAGGTTGCATATGTTTACAATCGCAGAGGTCCAGAGGTGGGAGCCTGAAAGAAAGCGCGATCTCAGAATCTGCACAGGCAAGCGATGACGTGGTCGAAATTCGGGCAAAAAATGCGGGAGACAAGATAAAAAACTGGGAAAAGTATGCATATGGTTGATATCCAGAGCTGTATGAATATCTATTTTACTCCTATTTTACCTTTCATCATATTAATCTTTATTACAGTTCCACGTCCCGTTTGACTTCCTCTAACAAACTCAGCCGCGCAAACCGTCCTTCCCGCCATTGTCGCGTGGTTCTTTAAACGTGCATTGTTCGTCGTCTAATCTCCCCATTCACCGCGGATTGCAGGTGCCCCTATGCGAGCTGAATGCAGAGCGCCATGAATGACACCTTGCAAAGCCGGGTTCCAGGAGCGCCAGATGCGGGGAGGCCAAGAGTTGCCGCCGGCCGCCATGGGTGAGGGGCTCTGCTTCGAGCCCGTCGCGTGGGAGTCACAACTTCTCGCTAATTGCCAAAATGTGAGCGCTGCCCAGGGAATATATCAAAGGTGTGGGTTCGTGAATGAAATGTTCATGTCAGTGTTTTTTTCTCCTTTTTTGGTGATTAAGATGGAAGAAATTGAGGGCGAGGTATTTTTTATGAACTTGCGGTACTTTGGAAAATGTTTATGTCTTATTCCATGGAGGATTTTGGCTTAACAAGGGGTACGGGGTGGGATTTCTTACAGTGACGTGATTTCATGGATAAACGTTTTTTCTTTTTAGGAAGTATTTTTTTGCGCTAACTCATGCCAGCGTTGGGCCACCTACCAGACCTGACTGTTGGGAAAGTTTGGCAGTCTGATTTTTATTTATTCTTACATTATTTCGGTGCCATCGTAAATTTTGCATGGGCCTCGATGAATAATTTAACCCATTGGTAAAAGATAAAATGTTACACAAAAAATACGTCATGTGGCAAGAGAAAACATGGATTCCGTATTTGCCTGGCATAATCTGACCACAACGACCAGCTGCAGTCACGGAGGAGAGCAGGGAGGAGGAAAGAGAAGGAGAGAAGAAGGCAGAGATGAATAAGGGGCCCCGATGTCTCACGAAAGCTGTCATGGCTGGAAAAAAATGGTCAGGCTAAGTTTGCTTCGACCAAAATTCTCTACATAACAGATACGAAGGAGTTAGCTTCATAAGACAAGAGAGAAAACGATGAGGGTACACACCTTGTTCACTTATACTGCCTCGTTTCGGCAATTACGGTCGCTTAATTGGTGTTTTAAGAGAAATCGCTCACGAGAAATAGATCCTTGCACCTCGACCCTTCCTGCACATCATCTCCCTCTCCGTTGCAATCCATGTCGCGCATGAGGTGGACTCTTTTCAGGCCTTTGAAGCCCCATGCCCTTGGCCCGCGAGATAAATCTATACTGGTTGTCGAGAACAGTGTTCCAGGAATGGTAACTCCCCGTCTTTACCCCGTCTTGTGCAAGTCAATTTGAAGAGTGAAAAATTCGTCAGATGAATAAATGATTAAAACGAATTTGAGGCTGTGAGTTTAGTGCAGTCGCCCCTGAGCGTGAGTGCAAGGGAGACTCGGCCAAAATCAATCTCCTCCCCGCTTGGCGATCACCGAACCCGAGTGCTTGAGAGAAGGCGGTCAAGGGTCTTCGGCGTTGAGCTCGAGTCTCCCTCCTGAAGGGCTCTGGGAGGAGAATGCGCGAGCCTTCCCGAAAGCAACCTTGTGACGAAGAGAGTGATTTGTATGCATGTTTTTTATTTTTCTTTACCCGCTACCCCGTGACATGCGAATGTTTTCCGTCTCTCGTTATCTATTTTCAGTAGTGTCCTGTAAAGGCATTCCGCATCGCTAGTGGATCTGCACGTTAGACAGAAGCAGGAGGCTGTGTCACACCACGTTGGCGCTGCAGCTTGCAAGTTGCAGGTGAACCCAAGCGTTGCCACAGTGATCCGGCCGTGAGTGATCCCCGCTGAGGCTGGCGTCGGCC
>NC_091574.1:22235646-22238146 GCF_042767895.1 Penaeus vannamei
CTACCAACCGCCCGTGAGAGTAATGCCTATTTTCGTTGCAGTTCCCCGTCGGCCGTATCCACAGGCACCTCAAGAACCGGACGACGAGCCATGGGCGCGTCGGTGCCACGGCCGCAGTGTACAGCGCCGCCATCCTCGAGTATCTCACCGCCGAGGTTAGTGTCCGCGGGCGGGATGTTGGTACGCCGCGAGGAGGGCTCCGGCGGCGCCCGGGAACCGCGGGACTTTCAAGCGGTTTTCGGGCCCCGGCGAGGGCCAGGTGGGCGCGGGGGCGGGAGGGCGGAAGGAGCATCCGGGAGCGAGATCGAGGCGAGAGGAATCCGAGAGGGACGCCCAACGACATCTTTATTTTGAAATGTGGGCGGCAAAGCCCGGGCGAGTCCATTGTCCCGCGCGGGGGGGAAAGACCCTCGTGCGGCGGTGCCACGTTTCGCCCCCGAGCTTTTCGCGGGGAAGTTGAGCATGTGGGAGCGGGCGCCAAATGCACCGCTTGATTATGCGGCCTTTGGGAGGGCTTGGGCGGCGTGTCGGGGCTCCAGGGTGCTCAGGGCGCTTGGGGAGCCTTTGTTACAGGCGTTGGTGGACGTTTACTCGCGAGACAGTGCTTACTAGGTCAGGGACTGGGCTTGTTTGGGGAAGGGGTCGGTGGTCAGTGCTCTGGGGGTCAAGGAGGCTATTGATATTACTTATATCATCCGGTTATCTGTATTTGGTGCTTATCTTGTTAGATTTTGTACTGGAATAGATAATGTCACATGGATTATTAAAAAATGGATTTATCTGCTAGGGGATTTGATTGTGTGTGACAGTATATCCTATGAGAGGTCCTCCATTTACTATCCCTTTTCATAAAGGATCATTAGTTCATTAGTATAGATTAACGTGTATCAGAACATAACTAGGGTAGTGTAAGAAACATTTTAGCTTCGTTTGTGCAACCAAACCAAGTTGATCTCTTACTCCTACAGGTACTTGAGTTGGCTGGCAATGCCTCTAAGGATCTCAAGGTGAAGCGTATCACTCCTCGCCATCTGCAGTTGGCTATCCGTGGAGATGAAGAGTTGGACTCGCTCATCAAGGCAACCATCGCCGGTGGTGGTGTTATTCCACATATCCACAAGTCCCTCATCGGCAAGAAGGGGTCGCAGAAGCCCGTATAAATTTTTTCCCAGTTAGTGTAAATGTTTGCCCATAAGGTGTGGCTTAGGCCCAGGGACCTTCGCTGCCGTGGATGTGCTTGGTTGATTGTGTTTAAAAAAGGATGCTTGCTTGTGCATGTCCATGGCTGAGAGAAAGAGAGAGAGAGGGGTCCCTTGATGGAGGAGGGAGGTGTTTCGAGATGTTTTTGTCATTTAAAAGTGGCCAGCCTCCCATAAACCATTTAAAAGAAAACACGCATCCCCAAAGACTTTTTAAAAAAATAGGAGTTGCTCTACCTCTTTAAAGAAGGCTTATTTTTTTTTATTTTTGGACACTGGTGAGACAGGAGCTTGATCACATGACATCAAGCATATTTGGGGTATGGCAGTGCTCAAAGAAGGAAAAATAAAAATGTTAAAAGGCCATAATTGGTACAAGATCTTTGTTAAGGATTGAATTCCATGTGTTCAGCTTTTTCTTTCTATTTTTTCTTAATGCTAACTTTTAAAGGAAGAAATTGTCCGATTTGGATTTTATCAACTTTTTATTAAGTTTTCATTTTGTTTAAATTACTGGGAGTCAAGGGATAACTTCACATTCCTCGTTTCCTGGGAGTTGACTAAAAGTTTACCCTTTATTACTTGATAAGAAGTACAATTTTCAGTGTTTTGATAACATGTAGAGTAAGTATCACTATACATATTGTAATTAGTGCATTCTCTACAATATAATGTATATTCATTTTTTAAGTATTGTATTCTTTTCCCTTGGAGCCTATAATGAAGTCATATTGTGTGATATTACCATATAAAATTAAAAAAAGTTTGATTCTTTTTTGGTCATGAAAACGTTAACTGTTAACTGGGTTACAAGCTGAAATGTATATGGTATATCACAAGTTTTGACTTGTAAGAGTTTAACTGAAGATGGTTGTAAAGTACATAAAGCAAACATTTACAATCGTCACGATCATAGTGGAGACAATGAGTGAAGTATTCAGATGCTCATTGAATCAAAACAATGCTCTGAATCTTGCAACAATCATTATTAGTTCTTATTTTAACTGGCTAAATCAATTTGAAAATGGTTATACTGTTCAGTTCTCTCCAGATGAGCTGGCTTGATCTGTGAACATTCCTGAAAAGTAAAATCAGAGTAAAGTATTGGCTAAACAAAAGGGTTTTCAGGTGGAAGCCATTGTTTATCCAGTTGTTTACCTGTCTAGTCATTCTACAAGCATACTAATGGGTCCACTTGTCTGCATATGGCTTTAGATCTTAATATTGTAATCTAAAGATTTATTTGATTCCACTGGATAATGAAGTGATGAAATATGAATTGATCATAATACTCTGGTTGA
>NC_091574.1:22280646-22290646 GCF_042767895.1 Penaeus vannamei
GATAGAAGAAGGAGGAGGCAGAGATAGAAGAAGGAGGAGACAGAGATAGAAGAAGGAGGAGGCAGAGATAGAAGAAGGAGGAGGTAGAGATGACAGAAGAAGGAAGAGGCAGAGATAGAAGAAGGAGGAGGCAGAGATAGAAGAAGGAGGAGGCAGAGATAGAAGAAGGAGGAGGCAGAGATGACAGAAGAAGGAGGCAGAGATAGAAGGAGGAGGAGGCAGAGATAGAAGAAGGAGGAGGCAGAGATAGAAGAAGGAGGAGGCAGAGATAGAAGAAGGAGGAGGCAGAGATAGAAGAAGGAGGAGGCAGAGATAGAAGAAGGAGGAGGCAGAGATAGAAGAAGGAGGAGGCAGAGATGACAGAAGAAGGAGGCAGAGATAGAAGGAGGAGGAGGCAGAGATAGAAGAAGGAGGAGGCAGAGATAGAAGAAGGAGGAGGCAGAGATGACAGAAGAAGGAAGAGGCAGAGATAGAAGAAGGAGGAGGCAGAGATAGAAGAAGGAGGAGGCAGAGATAGAAGAAGGAGGAGGCAGAGATAGAAGAAGGAGGAGGCAGAGATAGAAGAAGGAGGAGGCAGAGATAGAAGAAGGAGGAGGCAGAGATAGAAGAAGGAGGAGACAGAGACAGAAGAAGGAGGAGGCAGAGATGACAGAAGGAGGAGACAGAGATAGAAGAAGGAGGAGGCAGAGATGACAGAAGAAGGAGGAGACAGAGATAGAAGAAGGAGGAGGCAGAGATGCCAGAAGAAGGAGGCAGAAATGACAGAAGGAGGAGGCAGAGATAGAAGAAGGAGGAGACGAAGATGGCAGAAGAAGGAGGAGGCAGAGATGACAGAAGAAGGAGGAGACGAAGATGGCAGCAGAAGGAGGAGACAGAGATAGAAAAAGAAGGTGGAGATAGGAGAAGGAGGAGGCAGAGATAGAAGAAGGAGGAGGCAGAGATGACAGAAGAAGAAGATGATGACAGAAGAATTAGGAGGCAGAGATGACAGAAGGAGGAGGCAGAGATGACAGAAGAAGGAGGCAGAGACAGAAGGAGGAGGAGGCAAAGATAGAAGAAGGAGGAGGCAGAGATGACAGAAGAAGAAGATGATGACAGAAGAATTAGGAGGCAGAGATGACAGAAGGAGGATGTCTGGTGAGAAGAATGGCGCACCGAACCCCTGACAGGATCTATAATCAATGCTGTCGAACATGCAAAGCTCTGTATGCTGGCTTCATCCCCCCTCCCCCCTCTCCTCTCCCCCCTTCCCCTCTTTGGATCAGCATAGGAATGTGGGCTCGTAATACCCGCCCCCCCTTCCCCCCTCACCCCCCTTGGATTAGCATAAGGATGTGAGCTCGTATTACCCCCCCTTCCCCCCTCACCCCCCTTGGATCAGCATAGGGATGTGAGCACGTAATACCCCCCCTCACCCCTCACCCCCCTTGGATCAGCATAGGGATGTGAGCACGTAATACCCCCCCTTCCCCCCTTGGATCAGCATAGGGATGTGAGCTCGTAATACCCCCCCCCTCCCCCCCCCCTTTCCCCCTTGGATCAGCATAGGGATGTGAGCACGTAATAGCCCCCCTTCCCCCCTTGGATCAGCATAGGGATGTGAGCACGTAATACCCCCCCTCCCCCCTCACCCCCCTTGGATTAGCATAGGGATGTGAGCACGTAATACCCCCCCTCCCCCTCACCCCCCTTGGATTAGCATAGGGATGTGAGCACGTAATACCCCCCCTTCCCCCCTTGGATCAGCATAGGGATGTGAGCTCGTAATACCCCCCCCTCCCCCCCTTTCCCCCTTGGATCAGCATAGGGATGTGAGCTCGTAATACCCCCCCTCCCCCCCCTTTCCCCCTTGGATCAGCATAGGGATGTGAGCACGTAATACCCCCCCTTCCCCCCTTGGATCAGCATAGGGATGTGAGCACGTAATACCCCCCCTCCCCCCTCACCCCCCTTGGATCAGCATAGGGATGTGAGCACGTAATACCCCCCCCTCCCCCCTCACCCCCCTTGGATTAGCATAGGGATGTGAGCACGTAATACCCCCCCTCCCCCCTCACCCCCCTTGGATTAGCATAGGGATGTGAGCACGTAATACCCCCCCTTCCCCCCTTGGATCAGCATAGGGATGTGAGCTCGTAATACCCCCCCCCTCCCCCCCCCTTTCCCCCTTGGATCAGCATAGGGATGTGAGCACGTAATAGCCCCCCTTCCCCCCTTGGATCAGCATAGGGATGTGAGCACGTAATACCCCCCCTCCCCCCTCACCCCCCTTGGATTAGCATAGGGATGTGAGCACGTAATACCCCCCCTCCCCCTCACCCCCCTTGGATTAGCATAGGGATGTGAGCACGTAATACCCCCCCTTCCCCCCTTGGATCAGCATAGGGATGTGAGCTCGTAATACCCCCCCCTCCCCCCCCTTTCCCCCTTGGATCAGCATAGGGATGTGAGCTCGTAATACCCCCCCCCTCCCCCCCCTTTCCCCCTTGGAACAGCATAGGGATGTGAGCACGTAATACCCCCCCGCCCCCCCCACCCCCCTTGGAACAGCATAGGGATGTGAGCACGTAATAGCCCCCCTCCCCCCCTTGGATCAGCCTAGGGATGTGGGCACGTAATACCCCCCCTTCCCCCTTCCCCCCCTTCCCCCCTTGGATCAGCATAGGGATGTGAGCACGTAATACCCCCCCCTTCCCCCTTCCCCTCTTTGGATCAGCATAGGGATGTGAGCTCGTAATACCCCCCCCCCTCCCCCCCCTTTCCCCCTTGGATCAGCATAGGGATGTGAGCACGTAATACCCCCCCTTCCCCCCTTGGATCAGCATAGGGATGTGAGCACGTAATACCCCCCCCTCCCCCCCCTTGGATCAGCATAGGGATGTGAGCTCGTAATACCCCCCCCTCCCCCCTCCCCCCCCCTTGGATTAGCATAGGGATGTGAGCACGTAATACCCCGCCTTCCCCCCTTGGATCAGTATAGGGATGTGAGCTCGTAATACCCCCCCTCCCCTCTCCCCCCTTCCCCTCTTTGGATCAGCATAGGGATGTGAGCTCGTAATACCCCCCCCTTCCCCCCTCACCCCCCTTGGATCAGCATAGGGATGTGAGCACGTAATACCCCCCCTCCCCCCCCTTGGATTAGCATAGGGATGTGAGCACGTAATACCTCCCCCCCTCCCCCCCCCCTTCCCCCCTTGGATCAGCATAGGGATGTGAGCACGTAATACCCCCCCCCCTCCCCCCTCACCCCCCTTGGATTAGCATAGGGATGTGAGCACGTAATACCTCCCCCCCTCCCCCCCCCTTCCCCCCTTGGATCAGCATAGGGATGTGAGCACGTAATACCCCCCCCCTCCCCCCTCACCCCCCTTGGATCAGCATAGGGATGTGAGCACGTAATACCCCCCCCCCTTCCCCCCTCACCCCCCTTGGATTAGCATAGGGATGTGAGCACGTAATACCCCCCCTCCCCTCCCCTCCCCCCTTGGATCAGTATAGGGATGTGAGCTCGTAATAAAATTCTTTTCCTGAAGGTGATGCTGAGGGCGTGGTATTGTCTGATTCATGACGTAATTCTGCGTGGTATTGTCTGATTCATTTTGTCTCTTATTCTTATCCTTTTTTTCCCCTTTGTTATCTCCGTTCTTCCATATATATTTTTTATTTTTTACTTTTCTCTCTTATTTTTATCTTGTTTTCTTTTGTTATCTCTGTCCTGCCATATTTTTTCTTTACTTTTCTCTCTTATTTTTATCCTTGTTTTGCTTTGTTATCTCCGTCCTTCCATTTTTTTTTTTTTTTACTTTTCTCTCTTACTTTTATCTTGCTTTCCTTTGTTATCTCCTTCCTTCCATATATGTCTATTTTTTATATATTTTTTCTCTTATTTTTATTTTGTTTTCCTTTGTTATCTCCGTCCTTCCATATTTTTTCTTTCCTTTTCTCTCTTATTTTTATCTTGTTTTCCTTTGTTATCTCCGTCCTTCCATTTTATTTATTTTTTCACTTTTCTCTCTTATTTTTATCTTGCTTTCCTTTGCTATCTCCGTCCTTCCATATATATATATATATATATATATATATATATATATATATATATATATATATATATATATCTTTCTTTTCTCTCTTATTTTTATCTTGTTTTCCTTTGTTATCTCCGTCCTTCCATATATATATATTTTTTTACTTTTCTCTCTTATTTTTATCTTGTTTTCCTTTGTTATCTCCGTCCTTCCATTTTTTTTTTTTTTACTTTTCTCTCTTATTTTTATCTTGTTTTCCTTTGTTATCTCCGTCCTTCCATATATATATATATATATATATATATATATATATATATATATATATATATATATATATATATATATAACTTTTTTCTCTTATTCTTATCTTTTTTTCCTATGTTATCTTCGTCCTTCCATATATATATATTTTTTACTTTTCTCTCTTATTCTTATCTTGTTTTCCTATGTTATCTCCGTCCTTCCATTTTTTATTATTATTTTTTTTACTTTTCTCTCTTATTTTTATCTTTGTTATCTCCGTCCTTCCATATATATATATTTTTTTTGTTACTTTTCTCTCTTATTTTTATCTTGTTTGTCTTTGTTATATCCTTCCTTCCATATATATATATTTTTTACTTTTCTCTCTTATTTTCATCTTGTCTCCTTTGTTATCTCCGTCCTTCCATATATATATATATATATATATATATATATATATATATATATATATATATATATATATATATATATATTTTTTACTTTTCTCTCTTATTTTTATCTAGTTTTCCTTTGTTATCTCCGTCCTTCCATATTGTTTTTCTCTCTTATTTTTATCTTGTTTTCTTTTGTTGTCTCCGTCCTTCCATATATTTTTTTCTTTACTTTTTTCTCTTATTTTTATCTTGTTTCCCTTTGTTATCTCTGTCCTTCCATTTTTTTTTTTACTTTTCTCTTATTTTTATCTTGTTTTCCTTTGTTGTCTCCGTCCTTCCATATCTTTTTTTTTTTTTTTACTTTTCTCTCTTATTTTTATCTTGTTTTCCTTTGTTATCTCCTTCCTTCCATATTTTTTTAATTACTTTTCTCTCTTATTTTTATCCCTGTTTTCCTTTGTTATCTCCGTCCTTCCATATTTTTTTCTTTTTACTTTTCTCTCTTATTTTTATCTTGTTTTCCTTTGTTATCTCCGTCCCATATATATATATATTTTTACTTTTCTCTCTTATTTTTATCCCTGTTTTCCTTTGTTATCTCCGTCCATCCGCATGGTGTGGGCTTCAGTCAGAGACAAGCGTTGGGTGTCGGAGGAACACTTAAGAATGCATGCGAGAGAACATTTGCTTTGCTTGTGTGTCGTCTATTTCTGTTTGTTCCCTTGCGAGATGTAATTTTAAGAGAACATTTGCTTTGCTTGTGTGTCTTGTCTATCAAACCGGTCTCTGGTTTGTTCCATTCCGAGGTGTAATTTTATGGTTTATTTCCCTGATTAATGATGAATCTACGGTTGTTAGACTAGATATAATGGACATCTAAAATAACTCACATTTACACAAAGAAATGTCGATACCTTCACGTACTCAACACCAGCGACACCGGTGTAAGTGCTGGATGAAAATCAGTGACAGTATAACGTTGCTGTTAGACTTCTGTGACCTTTCATTACATGTATCTCCATGCAACATAACAACATCCAATTGCATATTCTCTGAAGGTTACAATACTGCCAGCGTTACAACACAAACGCATTTTGACGAGTTCTGGTCAATTAACAGGAAAAAAAATCAGGCTCTAATTAATTCATAAATTCCATGATACGAATAACAAAAGATATAGGTCGTTTATGGCGAAAATGAATGATTGTGTCAGTGACTGTGAGCACAAAGCAAATCATGCATGCTTGGTAACTTTCCGACGGATATTTTTGCTTGCATTTTGCTTTTGCGCTTCGTCATGGCACTCACTCTGCCTCACGTGGGCGTGTGAGTGAAGCGAATATTGGGAATGGATTGGGAGTTTAAAGGATTGTGAATGGGCGAGTGTTTCATCATTTTTCTCTTAGTTGCTCATGAGCTATCAAGCTATTGTTATTATTATCATCACTTGTTATTATTATCATTATCATAATTATTACTATCATCACCATCATCCTCATCATCGTCATCATCATTATCATCCTCATCTTCATCATCATCATCACCATCATAATAATTACTATCATCACCACCACCAGCACCATCATCATCATCATCACCACCACCACCATCATCATCATCAGCAGCAGCAACATCATCATCGTCACCATCATCATTATCATTATTATTATTATGTATCTATATGCGTGTACGTATATATATGGATATAATCAAGCCCAGTATCATTTCTATTCATCATCACCATCATCA
Source organism: Penaeus vannamei (assembly GCF_042767895.1). Classification (NCBI taxonomy): domain Eukaryota; kingdom Metazoa; phylum Arthropoda; class Malacostraca; order Decapoda; family Penaeidae; genus Penaeus; species Penaeus vannamei. The sequence continues at coordinate 22,287,059 of NC_091574.1, forward strand.
TCATCATCACCATCATTATCCTCCTCCTCCTCACCATCATCATCATCACCATCATCATCATCATCACCATCCTTATCGTCCTCCTCCTCATCCTCATCATCACCATCATCATCATCTTCTTCATCACCATCATCATCAATATCATTATCCTCCTCCTCCTCCTCCTCCTCCTCATTATCATTAGTATGTATCTATGTGTGTGTATGTATATATATGGATATATATAATCAAGCCCAAGTATTATTTTATGAATATTATCAATATTTACTATAATCTACTCGATTTACTTGTTTTTTTGTTATAAATTCTAGACCGTAGTTTCTCTCTCTCTCTCTCTCTCTCTCTCTCTCTCTCTCTCTCTCTCTCTCTCTCTCTCTCTCTATATATATATATATATATATATATATATATATATATATATATATATATATGTATATATATATATATATATATATTTTTTTTTTTTTTTTCCTTCTTTCTTTCTTTCTTTCTTTCTTTCTCTCTCTCTCTCTCTTTCCTCTCTCTCCCTCTTTCTCTCTCTCTCTCTCTCTCTCTCTCTCTCTCTCTCTCTCTCTCTCTCTCTCTCTCTCTCTCTCTCTCTCTCTATCTCTCTCTCTCTCTCTTTTTTTTTATTTTTTTTTATTTTTTTTATTTATTTATTTTTTTTTACTGAAATCGTCTCCTATCTACTTGCGAGTGGAATAATGTGGACTAAAGAATGTAAATACACATTTTTTTTTCACATTTTACACATTTAACAAGGTAACCCCTTAAGAGAGACTTTGTAATGATTGTGTTAATGATGATAATGATAATGATAATAACGGTGATAATGACGAAATGATGATTAAAATGGTGATGATGATGATGATAATGATAATTATAATAACGGTGATAATGACGAAATGATGATTAAAATGGTGATGATGATGATGATAATGATTACGATAATAATGATGATAACAGTGACAATAATAATATTGATAATAATGTTTTCGATAAAAATGATAATAGTAACAACAATGGTGATAATGATAATGATAATAATACCAAAGTTAATAATGATATTAATAACACTGATGATGATAATGATGATAATAATGATAACGATAACGATAATAAGAATAAGAATAATAAGAATTATAGTAATAATGAAGATAACAATAATAATAGTGATAACAGCGACACTGATAATCCTGAGGATACTGATAAAAATGATAACAGCAACAATAATAAAAAACAAATAATAATCATTGTTCTTATCATTATTGCTTATATTGCTTATTATCATTATAATCACCATTATCAATTGTATTATTGTTATAGTTATTATCATTATCATTACAGTTGTTATTACTACTATCATTATTATCATCATTGATGTAATTGTTATTTTCATAATCATTATGATAATTATTATCATTATCATTACTGTTATCATCTTTAATATCATTATCATTATCATCATTATCATTATCGTTATTATTATCATTATTATTGTTGTAATTATCATCATTGTCATTACTATTATCATTATTATTATCATTGTCATTATCATTATCATCATCTTTGTAATTGCTATCATTATTGTTATTATTATTATCATTATCATTGTTATTATATCATTATTATTATATTTCATAATCATTGTTATCGTTATCATCATTACTACCACTATCATCATCATCTGCATTATCAATGTTAGTGGCATCATTATTAATACCACTATTATCATCATTATCATGATCACTTTCATTGGTATTATCACCATTGTTGTTATTAATGCTATTATTACCATAATCATAATTATATCCCCTTAATATGTTAAGTTGCAATCATCATCATCATCAGTTATCAACATCATCATCATATAGTCAAGACAACCAGGTGATCAGGCATCCCACACCAGGTGCTGTCAGGCTGTGTGAGTACTGTACTAGCCTTGAGTGCAGCCGCTGTCATGCATGCGAGATGGGTCGGGGGCCAAAAACAGCTGATCTGTTGCGTGCGTACTCCAGCTGTAAGAAATGGCTGTATTCGCTGTGAAATACTTTATTAGGAAGGTACGGTGGGTGTGTGTTAGATTTAAGGGCGTTGGATAGAGGGATCGCACGTGTATGTTTGATTGCACGTTGAGGAGGCGTTTGACTTTAAGAATAAAGGAAGGAAATTATGAATTTTCAAGAAATTTATATATACTAAAATTCGATCTCCAGCGTTGGCAGACTGACAATGGCTGACAGAAGCGGAAATGATGTCAGGTGAAAGCATTTGGGTGCAACCAACGCCTCTATGCCTAGAAACTGTTGTCTATATGTACAGAAAAAAAAATATATATATATATATAAATTCATTTTATTTCCGGATGTCATGGACCAGCTGACACGAAACTGTTGCCACGATGGATTCTTTCGCGTCTTTATATCATGCATTTTTCACACGGATGCAAGTCACAGCCCGCCTTATTTAGCAGACGACGGATGACGCAATCGAGCCATGCTGCGTGCAACGGGGGAATATAATGATATAAATACAACGGGCGTGCGACGCTCAAGGTGAATGGTCTTCGCAACATTTTTTCAGGAAATCTCCTTGTGTAACAGACTATTATCATGTCATTTAAAAGCCAAATGCGTTTGTAGGCTTAAGAGTTGTGAATGAGAATTGCAATCCCACAAAGTATATATATATATATATATATATATATATATATATATATATATATATATATATATATATATATATATATATGTGTGTGTGTGTGTGTGTGTGTGTGTGTGTGTGTGTGTGTGTGTGTGTGTGTGTATGTATATAAATATATATATATATATATATATATATATATATATATATATATATATATATATATATATATATATATATATATATATATATATATATGTATATATATACATACATACACATACAGATATATATGTATGTATGTACATATGCATTTACGCATGTTCTTTGCTTCATATGTTTATTCATCCTTTCCTCCCACACTAGACATACCATTGTCGTATCGTCTCTTACAGCTGTAACACTCCCTTCTTCATCATCGATCGCCACATGCTAAATACGTTAGAAAATATCCTTAGTCCAATGTACGTGATGACGGGCGGCCTCCCTAAGGGCAAGGTCTCTATAAGTACTTAAATAAACCTTGCCTAAGGGGACCCACGGGGAAGAAGTCGCCCGTGGTGGGGGTCTCACTCCATCGTCACTTTTCTCCGAAGGTATCAGGAGATCTTGGTTATCTGCCATTCGATATACTTTTGTGGAGTGCATCTCATGGGATGTGTATCAGATCTGGGTTATCTGCCATATATACTGCCATATATACTATTGTGGAGTGTATTTCATGGGGTCTTTCAGTCCAAAAATCAAGTTATTTACCATGAAACTAGAAATAATGTTTATGTCATGTTTGGTTAAGATGTAATGTTTGATTTTCGGGGTTGGCTTATAAGGACTTTCATTTCCTTTACATTTCCGACTATTTTTCACCGACCCCAATCGCCTTCTCCCCTCTCTCTTTTTTTACCAGTCTCTCTCCCTCTCTTCTTTCTCTCGCTCTTTATGTCG
>NC_091574.1:22295646-22298146 GCF_042767895.1 Penaeus vannamei
ATCTTCAACTATAGGATTTGTTGTGTCGTAGTCTAAGGCTATTCTTTGCCTTGTGACGTTGATGATCGTGATGAGTGGAAATGATGCACAAAATGGTATAAAGGGGTGCAATACATGCAATCTCACAGACCACGGGCAGGCAGGCAGGGAGCGTGGTAACCCTGCCTGCCCTCGCTGAACCCAGAAGTCACGCCGCCGAGGGGTATATAAGGTCATCCAATCTGACCCTCACTCTCTGACGGTCGCGGGGCCTTCCCACTCCCACCTTCAGCGACCTCCCCTGTGATCGCTCCTGACCCGAGTTGGCTGCTCCCGGCTCGGCAGGGAGTTCCACACAGCGCCGTTCTTCGTGTATCGTTATTCTTGTGTATGTGTTGTGACTCTTAGAAATAAAGAGAACAGCCACACCGCGTATCACTGACGCCACCTGCACTTCAATTACAACTATATAAAGAGGCTTGTTAGACACTCTTATATAGAGAGAGGGAGAGGGAGAGAGAGAGAGAGAGAGAGAGAGAGAGAGAGAGAGAGAGAGAGAGAGAGAGAGAGAGAGAGAGAGAGAGAGAGAGAGAGAGAGAGAGAGAGAGAGAGAGAGAGAGAGAAAGATGGAAAGAAAGAAAGAAAGAGAGAGGTGTTCTTTACCCACAATACAATAATCATACTTGACCAGCTCGTTGCAAGGCCAAACCAACAGAAAGAAAGAAACAGAAAGAGAACGGATAAAAGAAAGGAAAGAAAAAGAAAAAAATCGGATACTGGTAAGCGAATTATTGACTCACCCGCCATCCCCTATCACCGTATCTTTAACGACCCCCTTAATACCCCCATTCATTACATATTATTGCACGTCCCCTCAGGGCAAAAGAGACCTTAATGACCTGGACACGAGAAGCCATAATGCCCCGGACTCTCCCAGCGGCGATTCGAGAAGGTAGTTAATTGCCTATCAATACCCCGAGAGAGAGAAGAGAGTTGTGTCACGCCAAGTCCGTGGAGGCAGCGGCCGTTGCTACTATGGCAACCTCCTGGACTTTCTTCTATGTCACTTCTCTTTCGTTTGGTCATATCTATTTATTCTTCTTTTCTATTTATGTTTGTTAATTTGTGTATCGGTTTAGTAAGTAGCGGGGGTTGTTGCTATGACTATCTCCTGGGCTTTCTTCTGTGTCACTTCTCTTTCGTTTGGTCTTATTTATTTCCTTATCTTTTCTATTGATGTGTTTCTTCATTCGTTTATCGGTTTAGTAGGCAGCCTCCGTATAGATTTGTTTCTCTTTTATCCTGTCCTTTCTTTTAAGATACAAGATTAATGGTTTCGCAGTTTTGGTTATTTGAGAAAGAAGTTCATTGCATAAACTGCTTAGAAAAGGATACTAAAGTGTTATTCAGTTAAAAGTAAAAAAAAAAACCCTTATCACAGTAGTAAAGAAGAGGATATAAGCGTATAGAAGGTATATAATATTTTTTTTCTTCCTTTTTTTTTTTTTTTGCTTTGATATGTGTGCGTGTGGTATTTGTGTCTATGTACATATGTCTGTCTGTGTCTATACTGAATGGACAGAACACTGAAAATAGGAGAGTTATTGGGAAACAATATGACGGAGAATATACTCAATTATATATACTTCCCAAACCGCAAACTTTGTCGATTGAGATATGAAATATTAGGCAAGGAGGGAGAGAGAGAGAGAGAGAGAGAGAGAGAGAGAGAGAGAGAGAGAGAGAGAGAGAGAGAGAGAGAGAGAGAGAGAGAGAGAGAGAGAGAGAGAGAGAGAGAGAGAGAGAGAGAGAGAGAGAGAGAGAGAGAGAGAGAGAGAGAGAGAGAGAGAGAGAGAGAGAGAGAGAGAGAGATAAAGAGAGAGAGAGAGAGAGAGAGAGAGAGAGAGAGAGAGAGAGAGAGAGAGAGAGAGAGAGAGACAGAGAGACAGGGCAGAGAGAGAGAGAGAGAGAGAGAGAGAGAGAGAGAGAGAAGGGAAGGAGGAGGAAGAGGGGAGGTAATAGGTGATCGATAGAAGATTAGAGAGAGGGAAGCAGGTGAGGGGACGAGGGAGATGAGGCCGAGGGGAGCAGGGAGAAAGGGGGGAAGAGGAAGAAGGAGAGGAAGAAAGGATGAGGATAGGGGGAAGAAGGGAGAGGGAGAGGATGAGGAGAAGGGGAAGAAGGGAAAGGAAGAGACGGGGAAGGGGAAGAAGGGAGAGAGGATGAGGAGAAGGGGAAGAAGGGAGAGGGTGAGAAGATGAAGAGAAGGGGAATAAGGGAGGGAGGGAGGGGGAAAGGAAGAAGGGAGAGGAGGAAGGGAAGACGAGGGAGGCAGAGAGGATGAGGAGAAGGGGAAGAAGGGAGAGAGGGAGAGGGGAAGAGGAAGACGAGGAAGGAGAGAGGATGAAGAGGATAGGAGAAAGACGGAACGAGTGGAGGAGGGAGGGGGGAATAAGGAACGAAGAATGAGAGAGGGGTTAAAGCAGATAGATAGATTAAGGAGAGAGAGAGAGAGAGAGAG
>NC_091574.1:22338146-22343146 GCF_042767895.1 Penaeus vannamei
GTATTTCAATCTTGAATTTTAAGCAGGATCTTTTTGCACTTTAAAACAATGAATATCTAGTCAGGTTCTGTGGCAGCTTGGCTATCACATTACATGTAAATGAATATGTAAATTAATGATTTTTATACAGAGTATATATATAAGTGTAATAGAAACCCTTGAATTGTAGGATAGGTTTAATTAAAGATGCTTGCTTCTGAAATTTAACACCATGCTTATAAAGATGAACATTTCAAGGAGAGCCACACAGCACAACAGTCTGTGAAGCTGTATTAGTGGAATACCTTTTTTTTCATATTTTGTGTGGGTAAGTGTGTAGCATTGTAATGACAACAAGGGTAAAAGTTGTTAAGTGTAAGATAAGATTTCAAACTTCAATAAAGGCTGGGTGTTTATGCATCCCACTTATTTTTGGATGCATGTGTTACACTGGAATTTCATTATTTAGAGGTTATTCATTCAGTAGTGACTAGGGTTTTAATTTGGCACAGTGTTTTACTTTAGGAATTGCTGTGCAGGTGCAGATACAAATAAATGAATGAATTAGAAGTGACTAAAAGAAATGAAATTCCTTTTGGCATCACGATGTTCATATTAATAGGTTTGTTCAGCTTCTTTCAGTTTTATATTTATTTTGTAGGTACAAGATTTTTCTCTCCATGTATTGATTTTTCTTGGTGAAATATACACATATTTCTATTTTGTGTAATAGATGTAATCATTTTTTCTTTTCTTTTTGATGGAACTAGTTAAGCATATTTTATTTTCTTTCCAGTGACTTCATCATTCTCCCTGGCTTCATTGATTTCACAGCTGAGGAAGTGGTATGTTATCATGGAATGAGAGAAACTGACAATGCACAATATTGCTTTGATATTTTATAATGCCTTTACTGTCTGTAGAATTTGTCTGATTCAATTGCTATGTGCCAATTTTTTTCACCATTTATTGTCACAATTTACTTTTATTGCTTGTTCTATCATATTTTTCAAATCTATAAAATGAACAACTTTTTGAAATTTATCTATTGTTTAGGCAGAGGAGATATGATGGGAACATGGAACTGGCCTGTTTTTATGGATTCATTTTCTTTTTTGCAGGACTTGACCTCAGCTCTCACAAAAAAGATCAGTTTGAAAGCTCCTCTAGTATCTTCCCCAATGGACACTGTAACAGAATCCGAGATGGCTGTTGCGATGGCAGTATGTATTGTATTTTACAATATGTTGAATATTATCTAGGGTATCATTATGGTGTGGTAAATCCTTTTAGTGTATGAGTAACAGTAGAAAAAGAATATTAGGTGGTTCCTTCACCTTGCTAATGAGAATATTCTGTTATTTACTCTTGAGCACATCTTAAAAATGGATTAATACTTCTGAACATTTAAGAACTGAGATCTTAATCATTGACTATCCTACAGCTTTGTGGTGGCATCGGCATCATTCACCACAATTGTTCACCAGAGACACAAGCACAGGAGGTCATGAAAGTCAAGAAGTACAAGCACGGCTTCATTCGTGACCCTGTTTGCCTCACTCCACACCACAGAGTTAGTATCTAAATTTTGCATAATTAGACCATGATGATATTTAGTGAAGAAAACCATATTGACCCAATAATTGTCTTTGTGTCTGAAAAATGGTACTTAAAGGAAGGGACTGAAGTGGTGATGGGTTTACCTAACTAGCCAGTGTATTGCCTGTAGCTATAGGTATATAGACTACCAGCATGTATACGTAAATGTTGACTGTCTTGCAGTTATACATACACTGTACATGATTATACATCTTTATTCTTATGCAAGGGGATTAGGATATATCCTGTGCCTATTGGTCATTCTTAGCTTTAGATTCACTTCCAAGGTTTAGGAGTTAACTGTACAGTCTGTACAGTGCTAGTGAATTTTGTTTGTGCATGATTGTCATTGTTAGAAATTGAGGAATGATAACTTTTATGGGAATAAAACTGGCTCTCTTGAAAATGTAACGGCTTTGCATAACATAAACCTACTCTTGCAACCAAAATAAAAGGTTTTGTATGTGTGCTAGGGAAAACAAAGTTTTATGTAGCTGAACAGTATTTTTATTGTTTTAGATCCATGATTTACTTTTTATTTTCTTCTTTCAGGTATCTGATGTTTTTGATGTAAAGAAAAGTCATGGCTTTGGTGGAATTCCAATCACAGAAGATGGAAAGATGGGCACACGACTCCTTGGCATTGTTACATCACGAGATATTGATTTTTTGGAACCTAACTCAGATAAGTTGCTCTCGGAGATCATGACTCCGTTTGATGACCTGGTAACAGCCCCAGCTGGTGTCAGCCTTGATAAGGCTAACGAGATATTACAGAGATCTAAAAAAGGTGATTATATTATGGTTTTAGTTAAGGTTGGATTTTATGTTGTAAAAGCCATGTTCTACATGGCTAGGTACTGTGTAAAACTAATATGTTGGTAATTGTTGACAGAAGCACCTCCTATAATCTGGTTTCAAATACCTCTATGTTGGACTTATTCTTTGTGTTGCAGTTTTGAGAAACCCTGCTTTATCTTCCATTGGTACTTGTTTGAAAAGTGTGTATGTATGGAATCAGTACATGATATTGTAAAAGATTTTTGTAGATTTAGAAGCCCAGTTTTTTTTTACTGATTTTAAGATTTGATTCATAGTTTGCAGGATTTGTAAATAAATTGGGTTTACTTCCAAAGAATATGTACTTTATGCTGTTCTCTTCATTTGTTTGTCCTCTTTCTAGGTAAACTACCAATTACAAATGAACATGGTGAGCTTGTAGCTTTGATAGCACGTACTGATCTCAAGAAATCTCGCAACTTCCCAAATGCTTCATATGACGCTAACAATCAGCTGTTGGTGGGAGCAGCCATTGGAACACGGGAAACGGACAAGCATCGCCTTGAACTCCTTGTCAATGCTGGTGTTGATGTGGTGGTTTTGGTAAGTGCAGATGCCAACAGTCTTCCATTTTTGTTTATATTATGAGTAATGTTAAAAGAAGAAAAAGAAGAAAAAATAATAATAGTGAGATATGTGAATAGAAAAGAGAAATAGAAAGTGTGAAAAATCCAATTAGTGATTGGAAATGTGCATCAGTGTACGAAACAATGAGTTATCCCCTTGTATTTATTTATGGACTTTTTGACAGGATTCTTCACAAGGAAACTCCATATACCAAATCAACCTAATCCGCTACATCAAAAATACTTATCCAGAGCTCCAGATTGTGGGTGGCAATGGTAAGTATAAGTTGAGAGTTGATACTACAAGCATAGTTTCTGGTAATCCTTGAAGGACACTAAAGCAGGTTATGTGACACCTTGCACAAAGAATAATTTCTATCAACTAATACTTTGGCCTAAAATCTAACTTTTTCAGTTCAGAATTATGATTTTTGTGAATTAAATGTAAACATATCTATACATCTATGATTACAATTACATGTAATGTAAATGTAATTGTACAATTAACTCAAGTGTTTTATATACACATTTATGTGTACAAATACACATAAATAGACATGTACATGTAGATGTATGTTTACACATACATTCTCATACTCTGATTCACACTCAGGCTTGCACACGCACATGCATTCAGACATAAACACATATGTATATGTATATGTTGACATTCATAAACTGCCATTTGTGTAACATGCTAATTTTTTTTACAGTTGTGACAGCAGCACAGGCAAAGAACTTGATAGATGCGGGTGTGGATGGCTTACGAGTAGGTATGGGATCGGGTTCCATCTGCATCACACAAGAAGTTATGGCTGTTGGTCGTCCTCAGGCTACAGCTGTATACAAGGTGAGGGGTTGCTTTACTGATGCATACTGCAGTGTACTTTTCAGAGGATTCAATTGTGAAATCTGTAATGTATGTTATGGATATATGCAAAGAAATGTGCACTTTTTTTCTCTCAATTATTTGCTTTTTTTCTTCCTTGTCTTCTTTGTTACTAACTTTGTGACTTCTATATTTCTTCACTTTCTCCTTCCTTCTCCAGGTGGCTGAGTATGCTCGGCGCTTTGGTGTACCTGTGATGGCTGATGGTGGCATTGCATCTGTAGGTCACATCATCAAAGCCCTTGCATTGGGTGCATCTACAGGTATATTAGGAGGAATTGTTGATAGAGAAAGTGTTTTTTTTATGGTAGATAAGATTGAATAATAGATATATAGGCTTTCATAAGATATCTTTTGTTTAATGACATGGGGAATCTTAACTGATTCATCTGCAATGAATTTCAAATTAGTCATAGGATAATGGGAGAAACAAAATGAAAGCAATGAAAAAACATTTGAAGTTCTGATGTTATAGATAGAAAATGGATTTCATTATAATGAAAGATCCTTTGAATCCCCTTGTTATTGAGGGGTTGACTATATACAGGATTTGCTATAAAGAGAGAAACAAATATATATATATATATATTTTTTTTGTTTTTACAGTAATCCAATATTAGTGTATAAAGATGAATCACTGTAGATGGTTCAGTCAGATTTCCCTATAGTCTGTGACAAACTCCTTTATTAACACATTTATACCCCTAACAGTAATGATGGGTTCTATGCTGGCCGGAACTTCAGAAGCACCGGGAGAATATTTCTTCAGCAATGGTGTGAGGCTTAAGAAGTACCGGGGTATGGGCTCTCTAGAAGCCATGGACCGTAAAGATACCCAGGGTGCAGCTGCTGATAGATATTTCCATGGGTGAGTACTTTAGCTTTGGTCTTTTTTATGGTAGTATAATTGTAATTGATGTTTTCTTTTAAAGTTCTTCAAATTATGTATAACCATTCCTTGTATCACTGACATCTGTATGTCATTATTCATGTTCACTAAGCTGATCTTGGTTCACACTTACGTCTTTTCCATGTCATCCTATTCCTTGTTTTCCATATTTCTCTTCTGCCTCCTCCTGTTCCTGTTTCACTTTTTATGTTTCTTGTCCCATCTCTTCCTTTTCCAT
>NC_091574.1:22348146-22360646 GCF_042767895.1 Penaeus vannamei
GCACACACACACACACGTGTGCAGGCACACACACACACACACACACACACACACACACACACACACACACACACACACACACACACACACACACACACACACACATATGCAGGCACACACACACACACACACACACACGTGCAGGCACACACACACACACACACACACACACACACACACACACACACACACACACACACACACACACACACACACACACACACGCAGGCACACACACACACACACACGTGCAGGCACACACACACACACACACGTGCAGGCACACACACACACACACGTGCAGGCACACACACACACACACACACACAAGTGCAGGCACACACACACACACACACACAAGTGCAGGCACACACACACACACACACACGTGCAGGCACACACACACACACATGTGCAGGCACACACACACACACACATGTGCAGGCACACACACACACATGTGCAGGCACACACACACACACACACACATGTGCAGGCACACACACACACGTGTAGGCACACACACAGACACACACACACACACACACACACACACACACACACACACACACACACACACACACACACACACACACACACACACGTTCAGGCACACACACACACACACGTGCAGGCACACACACACACACACGTGCAGGCACACACACACACACACGTGGAGGCACACACACACACACACACATGTGCAGGCACACACACACACACGTGCAGGCACACACACACACATGTGCAGGCACACACACACACACACACACATGTGCAGGTACACACACACACGTGCAGGCACACACACAGACACACACACATGTGCAGGCACACACACACACACGTGGAAACACACACACACACACACGTGCAGACATACATGCACGTGCAGACACATTCACAGACATACATGCACGTGCAGACGCATTTGAATACTAACACATGGTACACATACACACGCACATAGACAAACATGCACGCACATGGGCGCGCACACGCACGCAGACACACACAGACACACACACATAGAGACACACACACGCAGACACACACACGCAGACACACACACACGCAGACACACACACACGCAGACACACACACACGCGCAGACACACACACACGCGCAGACACACACACACGCGCAGACACACACACACACGCAGACACACACACACACACACACACATGCAGACACACACACACACACACACACACGCAGACACACACACACACACACGCAGACACACACACACACACACGCAGACACACACACACACACACGCAGACACACACACACACACACGCAGACACACACACACACGCAGACACGCACACACACACAGACACACGCACACACGCACACACACAGACACGCACACACGCGCATACACACATACACGCAGAAACACACATGCACACGCAGACACACACACGCACGTAGATACACACACGTACACACGCACACACAGATACACACGCAGACACACACACACACGCAGACACACACACACACGCAGACACACCCACACACACGCAGACACACCCACACACACGCAGACACACCCACACACACGCAGACACACCCACACACACGCAGACACCCACACACACGCAGACACCCACACACACGCAGACACACACACACACACGCAGACACACACACACACACAGACACACACACACACGCAGACACACAAACACACACGCAGACACACACACACACACGCAGACACACACACACACACGCAGACACACACACACACACGCAGACAGACACACACACGCAGATACACACACACACACATGCAGGCACACACATACACACGCAGAAATATATACACACACACGGAGGCACACACACACACACGCAGACACACACACACACGCAGACACACACACACACACTCAGGCAGGGGCAGGCAGACACACTCAGGCAGGGGCAGGCAGACACACTCAGGCAGGGGCAGGCAGACACACTCAGGCAGGGGCAGGCAGACACACTCAGGCAGGGGCAGGCAGACACACTCAGGCAGGGGCAGGCAGACACACTCAGGCAGGGGCAGGCAGACACACTCAGGCAGGGGCAGGCAGACACTCTCAGGCAGGGGCAGGCAGACACTCTCAGGCAGGGGCAGGCAGACACTCTCAGGCAGGGGCAGGCAGACACTCTCAGGCAGGGGCAGGCAGATACTCTCAGGCAGGGGCAGGCAGACACTCTCAGGCAGGGGCAGGCAGGCACTCTCAGGCAGGGGCAGGCAGGCACTCTCAGGCAGGGGCAGGCAGACACTCTCAGGCAGGGGCAGGCAGACACTCTCAGGCAGGGGCAGGCAGGCACTCTCAGGCAGGGGCAGGCAGACACTCTCAGGCAGGGGCAGGCAGGCACTCTCAGGCAGGGGCAGGCAGACACTCTCAGGCAGGGGCAGGCAGGCACTCTCAGGCAGGGGCAGGCAGACACTCTCAGGCAGGGGCAGGCAGGCACTCTCAGGCAGGGGCAGGCAGACACTCTCAGGCAGGGGCAGGCAGACACTCTCAGGCAGGGGCAGGCAGACAATCTCAGGCAGGGGCAGGCAGACACACTCAGGCAGGGGCAGGCAGACACACTCATGCAGGGGCAGGCAGACACTCTCAGGCAGGGGCAGGCAGGCACTCTCAGGCAGGGGCAGGCAGACACTCTCAGGCAGGGGCAGGCAGACACTCTCAGGCAGGGGCAGGCAGACACTCTCAGGCAGGGGCAGGCAGACACTCTCAGGCAGGGGCAGGCAAACACTCTCAGGCAGGGGCAGGCAGACACTCTCAGGCAGGGGCAGGCAGACACTCTCAGGCAGGGGCAGGCAGGCACTCTCAGGCAGGGGCAGGCAGGCACTCTCAGGCAGGGGCAGGCAGGCACTCTCAGGCAGGGGCAGGCAGGCACTCTCAGGCAGGGGCAGGCAGGCACTCTCAGGCAGGGGCAGGCAGGCACTCTCAGGCAGGGGCAGGCAGACACTCTCAGGCAGGGGCAGGCAGACACTCTCAGGCAGGGGCAGGCAGACACTCTCAGGCAGGGGCAGGCAGACACTCTCAGGCAGGGGCAGGCAGACACTCTCAGGCAGGGGCAGGCAGACACTTTCACGCAGGGGCAGGCAGACACTCTCAAGCAGGGGCAGGCAGACACTTTCAAGCAGGGGCAGGCAGACACACACACGCAGAGGCATATTCTTATACACGACCATTTACATAAATACATGTATACTCGCTTAAATACATTTGTCCAGTAACATATGCATGTATGAATATGCTATGAGATGGGAAGAAACTATATGATGATATACTGATACATGATATAGTTTTAGAGAACAGTGATGATATATGCAGTCTTGTGCATGTTAATCATTGTGTAAAGTTCTATATAGAAGTCTGTAATTATATTTTTAGTTTTTAAGAGCATTCTTTAACTATATCATAATCACAAACCAAATACATTTGGACTTTAAAAGGTTTCCTTTGACAGTTTTAACCTGTGATAAACTAACCAATAATTGTGTTCAGCGGCCCTCCTAGTGGGGTCAACTGTGCATGCAAAATGCAGTCAGGCCCAAGTAACCCTGCATCAGTGGCCCACAGTCCTAACTGTATCATGTATTTAGGGGGGTAAGACTAACCTGTAAACCAGTTTTACAGTAGTTAGCGTGTCTGCGTCCCAGTATATGTTGTACAGCTAAAGAGCTAACAGTGTCCATAGGTTTGTAATGTTTATACTGGATGTATCATGAGGCTTTAGGGTACAAGAACAGCTTTTATTTACTTTAGTTATTTTTCTGGTAACCGTTTTCTTGCATCTAAACATTCTGTATATTTTTTTATTTATTTTTTTCAATTTAGTTTTTGTTATCCTGTTTATTATTCTAAGTAAGTTGCTCTCAGAATTAACACACCATCTGCACAAATATTTATGTACATTTCTATCTCTATTTGTGTCAAAGTAAGAGCTTTATGATAGTTGTGATTTAGAGAAGATTATATATGTAAAATGTATATAACACCTTAGAGAAGTTGGCACCTTGTTGAGTCAAGTCCTTATCAAAGGAGGTATCAGTTTATTGCACTTGCACTAGCAAGTAAACCAGAAATGTATCTGTTGAACTTGTAGCTCTAGAATGCACTGCTGTGGAACTTAGAATGTCCAGTTTTTATGAAGTTTTGTAATGCACTGTTGTCAGTTATCATATAGAGATACTTTGATATAAATATCCATTCTTATGCTAGATATTGAATGTTTCAAGGTCATTTGTTTTCAACTGAGAGTATACATGATCTTCCCATGGAAGATTTATCTGCTGATTATTTTTACTTTAGTGATTTTTATTTTTAATGTATTTATAATAATTTCATAATTTTATTGATGTTTATGGTTTTAAAATGGCCTTTGCATTATTTGCTGGTTATGCATGTACTCTTAATTTCATTGCATCTACCATCAGCCAAAGACCCTCCCTTTTTATATTATCATTTTTAGTTATGTCTGAGACCCAGTATGATAATCAGTACATCTCCTCATCCCAACAGAGAGGGAGACCGCATCAAGGTTGCACAGGGAGTCAGTGGCTCCATTGTGGATAAGGGGTCCATCCTAAGATTCCTGCCATACTTGGTGTGTGGCATTCAGCATGGCTGTCAAGACATCGGTGCCAAGTCATGCTCAATGCTCAGGTTAGTGTCTTCTTATGCTGAAGCCAGGAGGGTGAAAGCAGCCTGAAAAATGATCCTATAGTTTGTTGTTTACTTCTGTAATTCATCCATTAAAATTATCAGTGATTTTATACATTTGTCTAAAATACACATTCAAATACAAATAGAAACAAGTACATCTACAAGAGCACACACAAAAAAAGATCCTGTTTCACACTCAAATTGATGCTCAAATGCAACAAATATGAAATGCACAAGCACAGACTGGATATATGATATAGACGTGTATACGTGTATTTTTAACGAAATTATTTAGAAAAGGCTTAGAATTTTGTGAATATTTTTAAGACAAGGAGTATAGAATTCAAATAACTAAATACTGGGAGAATTACAGAAGCACTTAACCAGGTAGATAATGCTTAGTTTTAATAGTGTTTTGCATGAGCACTAAAACCTATGCATGCTTAACTCGCATCTTTGCATCTATTTATCTTTTGTGTATCTCTCATTGCATGCATCTGTGTTTCAACATTTTCATATAAGAAAGGTATCATTGTTGGTTATACATATTTTTTTGTTGTTGTAAACTACGGTATTATAAAAAAAAACATTTAGAGTGTAGAATATTAACAATTAAGGGTTAAAGGATTTTGTCTTATTAGAGAAAAAATAACAACTTTGTTTTGTAAAGCATTATGAGTCTGTGGTAACATAAGGTGTCATGTTCCAAAACATATTATTGGTGCATTTACACCAGGATGTGCTTGTAAATAAAAAGCATGGTCCTGCACATACACAGAATAGCATGAACATAGAAATATGTAAAAGCACATGCACTTCATATACATATATTTAATCTTTTCTCTACCCTAGGGCATTTTCTGAAAACCTTGGATATCTGAGTGGAGGTAGACCCTTGTATAGACCACTTGATTGGAGTATAGAAATATAAACAACTTTATGGTTATAAAAGAATCATTCAACAGCAGTAAGAAATCCTGAATATAATTTTTATTTACTATAATAGGGGATTATTGATAGTACTCGTGGGTAGGGAATCCATCTCTGAAAAGAAAATATATTGTTTAGGATTATTGTTATTATTATTATTATTATTATTATTATTATTATTATTGTTATTGTTATTGTTATTGTTATTGTTATTATTATTATTATTATTGTTATTGTTATTATTATTTTTATTATTTTTATTTTTATTATTTTTATTTTACTGAAGAATAAAATTTAATTGGTTGGTTCTGCTTAGAATAGCTGAATATTCAAACATTTTTTATTTTTACTCCCTTACCAGGAATGATTCAAATGCTCTAGTGTAGTTAAAAGCAAAATTGTATCAGAATAAAAGTAAAGTGAAAGCAAAAATGCTTTTTTTGTTTGTTTGTTTATTTACTTTACCACTGACTGGAGATGAGTCAGAAGTAAAGAACATCAACTTGAAATATCTCTAAAATTACTTTGTCTAGAGCATGTATTAGTAAAATTAACACAATCAAGATAATTTAAGAATTAATGCAGAAGTTGCCATTGGTGTGCTTATTACAAGCTAAACCAATTATTCAATATTCTGTGGACAAATGGGGATGACATGCTCTACAGTAAATATATTAGATATTGTTTAATGATTGTGTATTTTGCAATATGTAGGTGTTTGTGACAAAACTGTTGGTTAATGATTATTGTTAATATTTTTTCACTTGAGTAATCAAAGTGTCTTACATTTATTATCCTCAGTATTACTACTCTACAGTCAATTATTGTTAGAATTGTGATTATTGTTCCATACATGTTTTCATCAGATGTAACTTTTAGGCATTCCATACAGGTACATTTATGTTCCCTTGAAGATAGATGTTATAATCTAGTAGGGACTGGAATAAGACAATGTGACTACTACAGCATAAACAATGTTACCTTTCTCTTCTTTGCCAAGCATGCTGTTGGTGAATGGGACATTTCAAATATCATGTCTTCTGTAGATATTCTTTCCCTCTTGGTGGTTGATTTTGCAAATGGTGTAGAAAGTATGAAAGAGACTTGGATTCTTAGTTAACAGTGCATAAGACCATGAATGATTTCTTCTTGATGTTATTTAGAATAAAGTCTGCCATTTGACAGCAAGGAGTTTTTAGCTCTTTGTTGTTTGGCTTTATAGAGGATAACCATGGGCAGAGATGTAAACGACCATTATTCTCATTTTTATTCTATAAGAGAGATGTCCATTTATGTATTGTAGGATTAAGCTCAGAGTATGATAACTGCCTTATCAAGATGACGACATAGAATTAAACAAAGCTATTTATTTTTATATATATCTTGTGGAATGGATAAGTAGGCAATCCCAGTTATTGGATAGGAATTTATTCCATAGAACAATTATTGGATAAAGAGTCAGTTTATACCATATGATTCTTAACCCATTGACATCAAGAACATGAACTGTTTACTTTTTTTGCTTAATATATGCCCCATAAGTGTTGTGGGGAAAAATAAAATAAATCTATATATCTATATCTATATCTATATATATATATATATATATATATATATATATATATATATATATATATATAAATATATATATATATATATAAATATAAATATAAATATAAATATAAATATAAATATAAATATAAATATATATAAAAATATATATAAGTATATGAATATATAAATATATAAATATATAATATATATATAAATATATATATAATGTAGTAGACAGTTGGAGTGTTTGGGGATAAGGTTCTTGACCACCATCTTGACCCAAGAAAATTAAATAAAAGCATTCTTAATTACCACTTTAGACTGACCAGCTGACTTGAAATACCTCTTTCCTGGTGGTTCATATTATGTGGCCTATCATCCACTTAACCAGCACGATGATGCAACTGAGCGTCAAATTTAGTACAGTATACACTGCACTTCATCCTCACCGTCTTTTTTATTATTATTATTTTTTAACCATGTAATGATAATAGGCCTCCATATTGATATATGAATGGGGATGTCCCTGTTGGCTTTGTTACCTAGGCTAACATGCAGGCCAACGGATGCATTTAAAGTATCTATTGAGTGGTGTAAATGTTGGAAAAACAAATATCCCCACTGTCAGAACAGTAAAATGTTAAATAAGGAGTGGTTGGATGATGAGTGGTATATGTATAAGCTGATAAATATATATGGATATTTTCTGTTTAATTATTCACTTGATATTTTTCCATTCATGCCTCAAAAATAGTTCCGTTAGGTATAGCTCAGTGTGTTTTAGGGAGGTGAATATTGTGTATGGTAGAAGCTTGGCATAGTGCTTAGTAGTTAAGGGTTATATTATGATGTGCAAGCAATATTTAGGCTATTGTTTGTAAAATTGTGTTAATTGAAAAAGCATTTGAATTTCATCATATTCTGTGATATTCAAGGTATTTTGCCATTTCATGTATTGTACTGTTAGCTTTTATGAATTCAGACATTCTTTCTCTTTTTTTTTTTATTGGTGAAAACCTTTTTTTTACAATTTTTCACAATCTCTTTCTTGGAACTTGCAACTTTTTGTGATCTCTTTCATTACTTTCTTCAATATTTACTTTTTAGAGATAAGGAGACTGCTTTTTCTTTGGTATGTATTTCCTGTATTGCTTATTTTACATTTCCTTACTAGTTCAAGTGATGTTAGTGGATGATTATAATGATGAAGATAAGATTATTCCCACTTTTTTCATAATGTAACAAACTATAGTAAACCTTTTGAAAATTCATTTTTGAAATAGATATATAGTCTTAATTTTATTTTAAAAGTAAGATATATATGCTTATATATTTTTCCAACCTTTTGGTCCCTTTTATGGTTTATAATATTAATGTTTGTTAAAAGAAATGTATTTATTTATTGATCTATTTTTTTTGACTAACATGTCTAACCCTGCTGGAATGACTTTTTTTTTTCATAAAGGACAGAATAAATCTGTCCTCTTTGTCATGCATCTGTGAATGTGTTTGGTTTCTTTCCTTTGGTAAGATGCTGAGTTGATGATGTTACCTTCTGATCAGCCTAAGGAATTGCTCGTCCTAATGCCTAGCTGGTCAGGGGTTTCCATGAACTTTTCCATCTTATGGTGAAATTTCCCAACACATTCAGAGTGATTACCCTATGTACAGGTCGGCTAAAACAATCCCTCTCAACTGACCAGGGCCATGCTGTATAGTGGTGAGCTGAAATTAGAGAGGCGCACTGTCTCTGCACAGAAAGAAGGTGCAGTGCATAGTCTCCATTCGTACGAGAAGCGGCTTTACTAATCACCGATCAACGTGCCAAAAATCTGTTGTCAGGGACTAAGTTTTGCAGGAGGTTGAATGATTAACAGAAAAAAGTTTTTTGTTTTCACGTTTTATTTTTTTTTATGTAACTTAAATACATTATTGATTTTGCCTTCTGCATATAGGAGCATGATCTGTGATGTGATCTTGTCAGTGATATGATATTTAACTACAGAATATTTCTTTGTGGTACAGTGTACAATTTTAGTAGTATGAATGAATAAATACAACTGTATTTGCAAATGTTGAATGAAATTGCACAATACCTATTGTACAATAAAAGCAGTTGGACATGACATTTTACAAGCACAAGGACAGATGCAGTTTGTGAAATATAATATGTGAAAGTGTTTTCTGTTATAGGAGTCAAATGAGCATGCAATATGCAGATCTACATTTTCTTCCAAAAAAATATGCTTTGATTTATTACAGATATATTTTCATTTTCTGAGCAAAGTTGAAAAGAAACTTGAACTAGTAGGTTTGAAATCCAAGGTATAACTGGTGTAGCTGTAGGATGCAGAGTTTGTATTTGAAAAAAGGCAGTAAACAGCAAAAATTATTATTTGTCAATTCATCCTTAAATGTGTATGAAGGTGGCTGCACTTGTGTAATATGATGTTTATGCTTACATTACTGATGTGGGAGTATCCTTTTTGAGGGAGTTTGCTGTCTTTATTGTCAAAGATCATAGGTATTGCTTATGTACTGTCCCAGTAAGTATGAAACCATAATGTGAATATAATTGTGAGCATCAAATTCTGATCTTGAGAAAATTTTAATCCTTATCTTTTTGGAACTTCTTGAGATAAGCTTGTATTTGGTATATGCCATTGTTTTTTCCTTTTAATCCAAATCTTGATTGACTTCACAAGTTGCTTAGTCTTGTCAGCTTGAGTGCAAGTTCTCAAATAGCATCTTCAGAGTATAATATTTACCTCTTTTTTAAAGTATATTTTGATAACTTGGACAAAATAGCTGTTACTCATAGATAATATGGTAGAGGATGGATGATGTTAGATCTGACAAAGCATTTAAGAAATTTCTTTGCTATGCCATACATGCAAAGTACAAAACTGAAAGACAAACTTCCATAACATAGAATGTTGAAGGTAGTGTAATGTTTTCAAGTATACAATAAGATAAAAGAATTTCAAGTCAATCAAGTGTTGGAGAGTGACTAAATCTATACTTAGATTGTCAACTATAAAGTATGGGCTGTAACTTTGTTTTTTTATGTGTTATTTAATTATATATTTGCAGGAATTATGTGTGAATTGTTAAAATTGCTGAGTGATGCATCTCTCTCGTGTACTGTGCCAAATATTATGTGAGCAGTGTGCATTGACTCTATATATGTATTGATGAACTTTGAATATTATCACATTATTGTTATTATTATTATTTATTAGCATGGTGGATTATATATTTTTTTATGATATTTTAGCAAATGATGTTACAGTCTTTCTCAGATGTATTATATAAAACAAGATATGTACATTTTTAAAATAAAAAAGTTGTTCATTCTCTTTCAAAGTCTATATTATAGGTTATGATTTATTAATTTTGAGCACAGGTGTCATATTTTGCTTTTGAGTTCAAAGATCTTGTGATGTAGCATGACAGCCTGAAGATTGTTTTATTAAATTAGTGTTATGTTAGTTCTGGATGACCAACAATATTTGAAGTGTAGTATGTGATATTTTTCATGTCTTTCATAAGGATTTTCAGATATCCCATAACCATAAGTTTTTCACTTTCATGGTAATTTGACCTGATTTTATAGCAGTATATATTTAGTATATTCATAGTCTTGTCTTGATAATGGCATAATAAAGTAAGTAGTTGGTTTTACAGTTATTTACAGCAGTGTGTCTGCTCTGTTGCTCTCTCAGTTTTGTAATTCTTTTATTGTCAAGTGCTGTGGAACAAGAAGTAGGGGATGAAACATAATGTGAATATTTTTGTTCGGTTTCATTTTGTTTGATGCTCTGATGTATGCGTGGGGCTTTCCAGACCTAATTTGAGAACATGTTTGGTCTGAACTAATTGCTGAATCCTAAGGGTGAAGGTGTGTGTGTCTACTTGAGTGTGTTGAGTGTATAACATCCCAGAAGACACTTGCATAGTTTTAGAGGAGATGGAGGCTAACCAACAGGTATGAGCTTCAGTTGGTACTTTTACAAAAGAAAAGAAAAGATTGATAATGTCTGGGTTAGGATGTCTTAATATGGATGGCTTAGAGGGAGGATTTTTAATGAATTCTTTTGGTCATGTAAGTAGCTTTTGGTTTTTGAAATACATGTTCAAACTTTTTACATTGCGGTGTATATGCAGATTTGATAAGATCAGTTTTTTGTTTTGTAAATGTAAGGGTTTAAGATTCTGTAGCCAAAAAACAAAACAAAACAAAAAAACAACAAAAATACAAAAAAGAAAAAAAATATTGAGTTAAGTCCAGTTATGAGCCTATAGAAACCTTTATCTTTTTAACTCTCTATCAACCATTTGTTTGCAGATCCATGATGTATGCAGGTGAACTGAAGTTTGAAAAACGCACAGTTTCAGCTCAGCGTGAGGGTAATGTTCACAGTCTGTTTAACTATGAGAAGAGGCTCTTCTAAGATTACACCATGCTTTGAGGGCATTTTATTCAATACACACATTGAGCAATGGTACAGAAGGTAATGTAAACCTTGATATATCGTCAGTTGCTTGTTCAAATATAAATATTGCATCCCCATGATAGCTTCTTGCTTTGGAATATGTGTACACCACAAGTAAGGTACAAGCATTCATATTTTCTGTATAGATTTTCTAGAATAACATTAAAGAAGTGCTGGTGGTTAGTATTGTGGTTTCACAAGAATTTCACTACGTAATGACCAGTTTTGATATTTTTAGTAAAGTGTTTAAGTGATGTGGAACAAAAGTACCGGTGGCTTGTTAAACATTTACAAGTAGATTAATTTTTAGCATTGGGAGAATCATTACACCATATCTTCTAGGTGTTCCATCTGCCCTTTGTGATGTGGGATTTCTTGTAAATTTATCTGTAACAAATGATTTTGCTCATTCCAGAACCTTTTATATGTTTTCAACTTTATACTGTACTTTTTATTTGAACTCTTTTATATGCTATAGTTGGTGCCAGTCACTAATAGACTTTGGTTTCCCGGGTTTTGGATGGCATTACAGGGCGTCTGCTAGTGATATAGTGATTGTGTGATCCAATTGATAACATTTGGAATTCTTTCTAGACTTGTGGTTTATTATTGACAATTACGCAATTCCTCAAAATCTTATGCTCCAAGTCCTTTGAATACATTATTTTTCTAAGTCAATGGTGCAAACCAAAACATCAGGAATTTTTGTATCCAGAATCTGATGCACGGACTATGGCAGAAGATAGCTTGTGGTGAGATGCTTGGTTGTTGCTGTATTGGGCCGGGTGTGAATTACCCTTGTATTGTTTTTTTGTTTTTTTTCTTCAA
>NC_091574.1:22368146-22370646 GCF_042767895.1 Penaeus vannamei
TATAGGAGTAAAAAAGTGGATGAAAGATTACATGATAAATGTAGTATTGAAAGAATGGATGGAAAGAGACTAAGTGGTGAGTGTAGTAGTAAAAATGGGTGAAAGATTAAGTGGTGAATGTAGTATTAAAATAGAATGGATATTAAATAATGAAAGCAAAAAGAGATGAATGAAAGATCGTCATAAATGTAGCAATAAAAGAAAAGAATTACATATGAAATGAAGGAAATAGTAGAGAAAGATAAAAATGAATAATAAATTCGGACCAAAGACTAGTCCACAAGGCCATCCGTCTGTGAAGTGGAGGAAACAGTAGAGAAAATAGATAAAAATAGATAATAAATTCTGACCAAAGGCTAGTCCACAAGGCCATCCGTCTGAGAGCCTGAGCCTCGCCCTCGCCCACCTGAAGTCCCACGACATCGCCTTCTTCATGGTGGTGACGTCGCAGATCCCAGCGAACTCGCCCCTAGAGATGGGTTCCCGCGCGGCCCAGCAGTCTTGAAAGGTCCCTTCGTGGCCGTCGAACACCTGCTTTCTCACGCCTTCTGTAGCCTCCTGCAGGGGAAGGAGTGGGTATAGGCTGGGCTGGTGCCTGGGCGGGCGTACTCTGACGGGGAAGTGGCCAGTAACGCCGAAATTGGGAGAAAAAATCAGTCAATGTTATTCTAATTCTTACTCTCTCTCTCTCTTCTTTTCTTTTCTCTCTCTCTCTCTCTCTGTCTCTGTCTCTCTGTCTCTCTCTCTCTCTCTCTCTCTCTCTCTCTCTCTCTCTCTCTCTCTCTCTCTCTCTCTGTCTATCTGTCTATCTTTTTTTTTTCTTTTTCATCTGATTTTCATAATTTTTCATTGTCATTTTTGCACGAGGATCACCAGCCTTGAAATCGTCACGTCCACATGACCGACGAGCATGCAGACGAGGCCAAAGCCGCACATAAACCTAGCAAGACAACCAAAGCGAGCGAATCGCCGAGGACCTCGCAACCGAACCTGGTAGTATTGGTACATCATGGACCCCGCCTCCAGACGCCACGGCAAGTCCCCCTGAGAAACCAGGTCCTCCACGGAGTCGATGGGGATAGTGACCCTCGGCACCGTCAGCATGGCCGTCAGGATGCCGCTGTAGGACGACATGAACACGAGGGACGCCAGGAGCCACGTCGCCACCACCACGCGCGCCCCGTCCGTAGCTGGCAGCCCCGTCGTGCCTGGCAAAGGGCCTCAGTCAGGAGGAATCGAATGCGAGGCGGCTTAGAGAGGAGGTGGCTCGGCTAATCAAATATGGGGGATCTGGATAAGACCATTCTGGGATTTACCAACACGACGTTGACATAGGGTTTTATAACAAAGCTTGTATCGGAATATTGGTCCTCGATAAAAAAAAAAAGAAAAAGAAAAAAAAATCGATCATACATTTGCGTAACTAAGTATGAACAAGGTCACTGCTATGGTCAGCTGGAGGATATGTTTCTAATTATCAGGATAGAGAAAATCGTGATATATACGCTACTTACTTTCCTGCGTGAGAGCTTTGATGACCCACATGACCGCTTCCCCCCAAGGCTTTCTGGGAGGGAGAAAATACTCTGTCATAATTCCACATCAATAAAGATAAGGAGCATAATCGTCCAGCAAGCCTTTGAATTAAGAATGAATAAAGAAAGAAAAAGCCTACTTTTCCTTCTAACAGAGATTTTAGCTTTAACAAAACCCGATCCGTGACCGCCTCACGCCCTCGAAAGGTCAACGAACACTCACGCGCGACTGAGGCCGAAGAGGTTGGCCTCGCACTTGACCACGCTGTAGAAGGCGAGGCAGACGCTGAGGGTCGCGGCCAGGGTCAGCAGCCAGACCTGTTTGGACAAGGGAGGTCAGATCAGGTCGGGAAAGGGCGGGAAATCTGAATAGCACAGCTGATTTCTTTTCTTTTTCCTGTTGCTTATTCATAGGACTTTGCTTTTAAGATAATTTAAAATCATAATCTTCGCGTTTTCGAAGAATAACAGGTATGTCTATTCTTTAGATATAACCTCTTATTCAAGTTGGTAAGGTGTACATAACCACAAGGTCACTCTTTCAACCTACCAGGCTCTTTGAGAACCACACAAAAAAGTAAAGGATAACAGCAACAATTCATAAAACAGTAACAACAACAACACCGATACAGCCAACAACATAAACAACAACAAAACAACAACACGAACTCCAGCATCAACCTTTAACAACAACAGAAAAAAACAACGATTACGAATGCCAACTCGCCATCGGGGTAAAGGGCATCAGGAACCCCGCCAAGTCGCTCTGGAGACTCGGACGCACCATCAGCACCGCCATGTTCTCGCTGTACACGGGTTCGGAGAAGTCGCAGACGGTCTCACGGGCGCGGGACACGGCGAAGGGCCCCACGGCCATCTCCACCTCCTGCGGGAGGACGGGGGTTGGGGGAGATAAGAGAGAAAAGAAAAAAAGAGGAGAGAGAGAGAGAGGGGGGGGGAGGGAG
>NC_091574.1:22378146-22380646 GCF_042767895.1 Penaeus vannamei
GACGCCACTAACCCCCCCCCCCTCCACCACCACCACCACCAGAGACCCCGACGACAAAACCCCCCCTCCCCCCCACCACCACCAGAGACCCCGACGACAAGACCCCCACCACCCACCTTCCTGCGTGAGCGCCTTGACGACCCAGAGCGCCGACAGCGACAGAGGATTCCTGGGGCTTCGTCGAAGGAGCTTCCCTTCCGCCACCATCACGCCCGCGAACGCCCAGAAAATCGCCACGACGCTCGCCAGGATGAGCAGCCACACCTACGGTAGGGGAGGGCGGCGGGTGGGCGGGGTTGGGGGGGGGGGGGAGGCGGTTAGTTTTTTTATTTTTTATTAATCACTATTATCGTTTTGATTATTTTTGTTATCGTCATTATTGTTGTTATTTTCATTATTAATATTGTTATTGTTACTGTTATTATTATCATTATTATTATTAGTAGTAGTAGTGGTAGCATTATCATTATTATTATTGTTATTGTTATTATTATAAATTTTATCATGATCATTATTATCATTATCATTATCATTACTATCATTAACATTACTATTATCATTATTACCATTATCAATATCATTTGTATTGTTATTATCATTATCATTATTATCATTATTGATATTGTTATAATTATTGTTATTATTATCATTACCATTATTATTCTATTTATCATTATTATCATTATAATCATTGTTGTTTTTGTTTTGATGCTATTATTGTTCTTCTTATTATTATTTTTATTATTATTATTATCATTTCATTTGTTGTTATTGTTGTTTTGTTCTGATGCTATCATTCTCATTATTATTATCATTTTTTTAAATATTATTGTTATTACCACTATCATTGACATTACTATTATTAGTATCATTATTATCATCGTGGTTATTAGTACCATTGATATCATCATTATCATCTAAATTGTTATTGTTATTATTATCATTATCATTATTTTCATTATTATTATCATTATTATTATTGATATTATTATTATTATTATTATTATTATTATTATTATTATTATTATTATTATTATTATTATTATTATTATTATTATTATCATTATTATTATCATTATTATTATTATTATCATTATCATTATTAATATTATTATTATTATTATTATTATTATTATTATTATTATTATTATTATTATTATTATTATTATTATTATTATTATTATTATTATTATTATTGTTATTATTGTTAATATTATTTTCATTACTATTTTTATTCTTTTTATTCTTATTATTATTATCATCATTATCATTATTATCATCATTATCATTATCATTATTATTATCATTATTATTGCTGTTATTATTATTATTATTATTATTATTATTATTGTTATTATTATTATTATTATTATTATTATTATTATTATTATCAATATCATTATCATTATTATTATCATTGTTATCATTATCATTACTATTATTATTATTAGCAGTAGTAGTACTGATATTATTATTATCAATAATATTATGATTATCATCATTATCATAATTATAATCATCTTTATTGATAATGTTATTATCATTGCTTTTGTTATCATTGTTATTATTACTATTGCTATTATCATTATCATTATTATTGTTATATTGTTATTATTAGTAGTATCATTACTATTATTGTTATTATTACTATTAATATTATCATTATTATTGTTATTGTTTTTATTATCATCATCATCATTATTATTATTATTAATATTATCATTATTATTTTTGTTATTATTATCATTATTATCATCATTATTATTATTGTTATTTTTACTATTATCATCATCATCATCATTATTGTTATCGTCATTATTGTTAGTGTTACTTCTATTGTTGTTATATTCATTGTCAATATTTGCGTTATAATTTTCAGTATTTCTATAATCATGTTAATCATTATCATTGGCCATTACCATTACCAGAAGAAAAAGAGTGAGAATACAAAAAAGAAGAAACAGAAGAAGAAGAAGAAGAAGAAGAGAAAACGAAGAGGAGGAAGAGGATAATGAAGAAGGAGAAGAAGAAAGAGGAAGAGCACAGTGAATGACAAGGAAAAGAATAAAAAAAGGAAAAGAAAATAAGCGAAGCCGGAAAAACAAAATGAAAAAAAGAAAAAGGAAAAAAGAAAAAAAAAAAAAAAAGAACGAAGACAATGAACGAAAAAAAGACATCAAATTAGAATTCATTCCCCCACCCCACCCCACCCCACCCTTACCCCACCTCCAACCCCACCACCAAAACCCCCCTCCTCACCGGGAGCGTAAACGGCTTGAGGAACCCCGAGACGTCGCTCTGCTGGGCCGGTCGCGTCACCAAGATGGCCGAGTTCTCCGTCTTGACCGGGACCGAGAAGTCGCACACAGTCTCTCGCGAGGACGTCACGCCGAAGGGGCCCAGGGCGAACTCCACCTCCTGAAGAAGGCAGCGTGTGAGGGGGTGCGTTTAGTGTCTAAGGAGTGGGTGGGGGGGGGGGGGAGATTCAGGTTCGGAATGG